>NC_049993.1:7625761-7641362 GCF_000003815.2 Branchiostoma floridae | reverse complement strand
CAACGATAACACCAACTTCCTTTACAAACAATGGCGGAGTTCATTTGCCGTATATATGTTCTTCTGATCATGCCGCAGATATTGGGAAAAATCATAAGTTACGGTATATGTTTGTATGCCCATGTAGCCACAAACAATGTCGGAAAGTAACCACCACATACAATATTGGAAAGTAGTAACCACACAGTACTCTCACACAATGTTGGAAAGTAGCCGCACATAATGTTGGAATGTCCATTGCCGCGCGACGACTGTTGCAGGGCGATCTCTTGTTTGCAGTCTTATAGTTATACATTACAAGAACAAGAGGTAGTTCTTCAATTGTCCCTTAGTTTTAGGGGTTAAATAGATTTTAAGACTACGAAAAGGGGATAGGGGTTCTCTAGTCTACATGCCTACAACATTGTAAATGGCCTTACTTGTTATAGAGGAATATATCCGGTGTCCACACCTTCTTGACAGGCAGGGCTAAGGTCTCGATACCGCCATGTTTCTCAGGATTCCATTTGAGGAAATCGTCCTGCCATGACTGTAATACAAGACGTTTTATGACACTTTTAGTATTGTGCGCAATGATATGATTTCAAGTACAAGAACACATCCACGTCTTTATACAATCCATGAATTCCAGTTTGCGACAAAAATAACATAGCAATAAGATCTTGTTGTAAAAGACTTCCACCAAGAATAATGAATTAATCCATGTGATTCTTAAGTTCTCCAGAGGAAAAGGGATATGAAGGAAATAAGAAATTTATGTTTGACACCAAAGCCCGGCAGTAACTTACAGCGTCCTGAATCAATGTACAGCTACAAAACCTTGTAAAAATATCTCACAATGGAGCCGCTATTCTTATTATGTGCATACATTACATAAAAGTACATTTGTCATTTCTGCCTGTTTCATGGGCGCATCTTAACTCACCATACGCAGCCATAAACGGGTGACAGTGTTTGCTCTGAGCCACGCTGAAAAAAAAAAGAAATATTATACCATACAATAACACTTACACCTCGAGCACAGCCACACCTCGAACACGTTAAGAAAACCATCACACCTATCGAAAAGATACGAATCCTGATGTGAGTGGATCAAATGATAAATCTTTCCCAATGTAATTAAAAGATAGCAATACAAACAAACAAACAAGCTTCAGATTTGTTAAGGATGGTAATACATCCAGGTAAACAATATTACAATACAATTCAATCTCTAGAGTTGGATAAAAACGGGTATTTATTTCGGACGTTTAGAGTGACATCCATCACTCTTAACTTTTTCGGCGTCACTAGAATGAACTGGCATAAACAATTCAATACAAGTACAGCTGTACATCTAACTAGAAAAACAGTTCATTCTAGTGAAGCTGAAGAAGAGTGATGGATGTCACTCGAAACGTCCGGAAGATTGAAAATAAAAACGCCGACATTACCAGTTCCAGTATCTGGTGGATCGCCACGCCGAAGAGCAGGTTGACTGCCGCGGTGGGGTTGGCGACAGGCAGCGCGCCCGCCCCGTGTGTGCTGTAGTTCGTCAGGAGCGCGTCTTGCAGAAACATCCTCGTGCTTTGGCAAATAACTGGGAGGAAAACAGATGATGTAACACAGTATCGGAACAGATGTTTTACTTGTACCCACAGAATGATTGAAACATGTTTTCCATGCATGAAAACATCGTGTCTGTATTTCTTACTGACATGTTCTGCCAACTAAGAAATTCACAAATTGATATACTAATTTTTTTTGTATCTCTAGTTTTAGAGATACAAAGGAATGTCACCCATAACATAATGGACCGGAATATCGTCTAGTCTCTTGCATTGACATGCAAAATACTACGACACGTTCTTTGGTAACGTAACAATCGTCCGCTGGAAAAACCTGTCGCACCTTTTTACCTTATCTTAAAAGCCTACGAGCCGCAAAGAAAGACGAACAACGTTATATATGAAAGTCGACATACCTGGTATGAGAGCACGTGTGATCAGAAGAATACCAGCCTTCAGTATCCACATTCTGCCGACTGTCACACATATATGCCAACTTGATACATATATCCACATCAGTGCGCGGAAATTTCATTAATATAAGCCAACACGAGCCTTTATGTCCAATTTAGAGAAAAGGTGTCTTAACGGCAAAGTTTATCCATTGAGTTTACCCCTACATTCTGTCGGCAGGATGACATACTGCGTGCCAGCATCATGGTTGTACAGACTGGACAGACAAACGCTCATGAAATTAAGGTAAAACGTCGAGATATAGAACTCCTCTTTCCTTATATGATTTCTGTCATGATTGAGGACTGGGGTTTTCGCATTTATTCATCTACGAAGAAATTCCATGTTTATTGAATCCTCTGTGATGTGTGTCGTGGTAGCTTTATAGCAGGCTTCTCGGCTGGACTTTTAAAATCTTAATTAAGGTTTATTTTCTACCTGTAAATCAGTTCTAATTCTAGCAGTTGCCCAGCCTAACTGTTATAAACCGGATACAATAAAACAGTAGCCCATAGTCCATCAGAAAATGTCATAGTCCAATAAAAAGCCCAGCAGGAAGAAGCCTGCTATTGAGGCTATGTCGGGAGATGAGTAATATGCCAGGATAACATATGCTCTCGCATGCTTCATTTCCGACCATGAGTGGATACATGAACTTGCTCGGCCACACTCATTTCATTACAGTACTGCAACCGGTCTCTAACAGCATTAATCAGCTATGTGTCGCTTCTCAAAGTGCACAGAATGTGATTATTCTGATGATATATTACCAGCTTTACAGGCGCTTATGATGTTTCCATTTGATGTGCGTCTAATGCACAACATGACGGTCAATGAAGCACCAGTATTGAGGAAATTGCCCTGTCATGACTGTCCCCTGCTGATGTATTTCTTCTCATATTTTTTCGCCAGTTTTCAAAAAGAAAAAGGAAAGGCCAAATTTAGACAGCTTGTTACGGCATATTGTGAATCTGGATAACGTAACGTAGTTCTGTTTTGAAAGAACAAATGAAGTAGTTTGCTTGCTACACCTTCTTTGTCTGAAACGAGCCTAATCTCCAAGCAGATGTTAGGGTGAAATATGATTAATATATTTTCTAAGTAACGACAGGGCTTTTCTGACAGTCTCGCACTCCAGATATAATAACATGAAAGTTGTTAAAGGAAAACATGTAGTGATGATGTGTTCTGTCATGTAGCTCTATTGAACTACATGACAGAAGGAATCATTTGCCAAGCATTACCGAATGCGTGCAAAGCTAGATTGAGGAATCTTCATAGATAGATCTCTATCAAGAATTCTTAAGTAAGTTTCCGTTATATAGATAGATTTTTGTAACTACTGGTCTACCCAAGAAAGAAACATCTGATTCATTAAACGCAAATAAATCGCCTTTAATCAACTCCGATAGGGGGCGCTCGTACGCGGTCTTTTGTTGAACCAACTATCTTGATGTTCGTTGGTCTATTTTTGTGATGACGAAAGGGCTTGTGTTCTCCAACCCGTGTTTTTCTTTAAATGTGCGTCATTGAGAAAAAATTGAGGTACTGATGGGTTATTCTGAAAACAACAACACCTAAACGAGAGACCTTCAGAAGATCGATAGCCAACCGTGGACACAATGTCTGGAACAATCTACCGCCAGACACACGTACGGCTTCAAATCTGACCTGCTTTAAGAGACTCTTGAAGTAAAAGAAATGACTAAAACGAACGGACACGCACTATGAACCCTGACCTTTAGCTCTACAAATGTCTTGCACCATGTATATGTAATGATGTATATTGATAGATTTATCAAAACTCAATGTTATCTGCTTCTCTGTTATGTTTAATTTGACCCTTACGTCTTCCCTCAAGACCTCAATGAAAAGCGGCCTGCAGGCCGATTTGGGCTTCTTATGAATAAATAAAGGTTCAAACAAACAAAGTATTTGATAAGCAGTCCCTTCTTTGATCAAATAGTACAAGAATAACTATAACACAAAAAGGGGTTTTGTTACAATCTTTATTTCAAACGACAGGTCGTTGTTTATATTCTTTATTTTTCTTTCCATAAATGTTTACGCCACCACATACTGATAAATGAAGACAAATATTTAAAAAAAAGATTGATATTTGGCACAATCGCACACTGAAGACTGTTTTGTCACTAGGTTACACTAATTATTCACCTATATGTACACGCACAGTTGCCATACCATCACAGCACTTCACTAGGTCTACAGAGCTCTATAACAAATAGCTATAGCACCATTATCTACATATCCATATATAATTTTCCTTAAGTCCACACATATAACTACCTATCTTATATTTTCATATACATAAAAAAATGTACACCCGTATATCATTTCAAGCTGCATAGAATCAACATACTAATCTCAATATTCTTGATATACGCCATTAAATTGGAGACCTGTACAATGGCGCACGTACATTACGTATTCAAGCTGCCAAAAAATCAACTGAATTAGGTTATACTGTATAGCAGGGTTGGTTAGATACGTTTGAGTTCATTTTCACCTCGGAAGTGAAATTATTTTTTTTCTTTACACGCAACAATATTCGATGTTTCGGTTGCAACTTGCTGTCAGCTACAATGTACTTTCATTAGGGTGTAATAAACTCTGCAACGCACGGTGGCGTTGTGGCAAGATGAACCCCGTTCCAACGTGCCTAAATACAGCACTTTGGCGTGTCAGAGTTTCTGACCTTTCGAAGCTGTCCGTGGATTGTCATTTTCAAGTATTTCAAGGAAAGTAGAAGCCAATCATGCAGATGGTCACGATGAACCAGAACGCGTGGCCGGCCCGGGATGACCTGGCGTCACTTGTAGGAATACAGGGCGGAGAATAGAAGTTGGGACATTTGCGCATGAAGTCCAGTTCGGGCCCACAGTCAAACTTGACATTGTACGGAGGAGGTGTGGCTCTCTCAGGCGGGAACGTGTCACACGAGATGTTCTTCAGCGCGTTTCCAGTAAGATCTAAAGTTTCCAAATTTGGCAGGTTATCGAACGTACCATCTTCTATGGTGGTGAGGTTATTGTTGTCAAAATAGACTCTAGTTAGCTCGGTCAAGTTCTGAAATAGGTCCACGGGAATCGCTGTTAGTAAATTGTCCTCCAAATGCAGCGTACTCAGTTTCGACATTTGCCGGAAAACGTCAGAAGGGAGCGTTTTGATGTTGTTTTTCCTCAGGTCGACCAACCAAACTTCGCTAAGGTCCGCGAAAACGTCGCTACTCAGACTCTGTAGCCTGTTGTCCTGCAGATCCAAGTCCTGCAGGTTGGCGAGGTTGTCGAATACCCCAGTTGGAAGGGATGAGAGACTGTTGGAGGCGAGTTTAAGAGTGCGCAACTTTGGAACAGGGCGGAAAAGTTCAGCATCGATGTTGGAAAGGCTTATATTATTGATGAAAATAACCCGAACCTCGGGGATGTTAACAAAGATGTTTCTGTCCAGCTCCATCAAAGGGTTGTTGTCCAGATACAACAGACCCAACTGATCAAGACCTTGGAGCAGCCCTTGAGGAATGGCAGACATCTTGTTGCTATCAAGACGGAGCCTGAAGAGGTTCGGAACTCCGTTGAAGACTCCAGGCTCGAGGTTGCCGAAGCCGTTACCGTTCAGGTTCAAACCGTGCAGGTCGGGAAATCTCACGAAGGCATCAACGTCAACATGCGAGATCTGGTTGTTGGAGAGATCGAGGTCCGGGACATGAGACGGTAGAACAGGCAAGATGTCGTCCAGTTCCACGAAGCTGTTTCCCGCAAGATTCAATGTGTAGAGCGATGTCAGGTCGGAGAAGATCCGTGGGGGGAGACTGGATATGGCGTTTCTGTCAAGCTTCAGGGCAGTCAAGTTACCGAGTCCACTGAAAATACCAACACTTAATGATGAGATCCGATTGTCTCCTAAGTCAAGGTATCTCAAAGCTATAAGATTTCGAAAAGTTCCAACTTCCAGAGTTTCAAGCTCATTTCTGTCCAACCGAAGGTTGTCCAGTAGATTCAGACCGTCGAAAGCGCCGACTTCGACCGTTGAAAGCCGATTTCTGTTTATCTGGAGGTCGGTCAGCTGGCGGTAGGGGGAGAAAACTTGCGCCGGAAGTGACGTCAGCCTGTTGTTGGTGAGTTGAAGTTTGGCGGTATCAAGCGGAATCCCCGTCGGTAGTTCTGTTAGTTCCCTGCCGTCGCAGGCGACCTCCCTGTCCCGACCGAAGGCGGAGCAGTAGCAGACGTCGCTCGCCCCGGTGACATTGTTACAGGCCACCGCTGGTTCCGCCTGGGCCGAGAGAGCCCCCTGCACAAGTACCGTCAGCAGCAAACACAGTCTGGCGTCCATCATGGCTTCTGTTTCCTGTAATAAAGTAAAGCGATGTGGTTTAATGGGTTTATATTGCTTAGTGGGCACACCCCTGTTTATTTTGGGTCCTGAGATCGAGGCTGCACACCCTCAGGTTTAGCAACCGTCTCATGCTTTAAAGAAATAATTCTTAAGCAAAAAAAGGATGTATGGGAATGAATGATATCCCTATTAGTTTCTTCAACCTCTCCAACTAAAAACAAAACTTTATAAAATGAAATTAAAAAAAAAATCAATTTCAGGGCAAAAGTATTTTCCAATGAAAAATTAAGCGCAAAATGGGGCATTTTCACCTACTGTCTGCCAGTGTATCAAAGTCACATGGAATGTTGTTTAGCCTTGCAAAAGGGTGTGTCAGTCAGTGATGCAATGTTTGGAACCCAGCGGAAGAAGAACAGGAAACGACAACAGTATCTATACTCCTCCCAATAGGAGTTAATCTCCAAGCAGATAAAAGAATGAATTCGGATCTTTTCAATGTATTACGCCAGGTTTGCAACATTTAGGTTCATAAAAGTTAGCGATCAGACAACCACATGTAGTGAGCTCGAAGCCAGAAAGCAAGAAAGTGTGCAACCGAGGCCAGGGTTTGTTCCTGTTCCGATGGAGACTCGGGAAACAATTCACTCCTGACAGTTATGTCAACTAATCGTCATCTGTAATCATTAAATATCCGGCCTTTGTCTGACTTCATTTGTTTGTCAACACCACGGAAGTACCTGGAAATGACTAATGTACGGTGAATGACGCTGCGTTTTACATATCCCATTCGGCAATCATGCTATTTATGACCTCATTTATATTATGCACTCACAAATGACCTTTTCTTATGCTTAGCAATCACTTCTTCAATGGCAGAAGTGGATGGTCGAAGAGTGTAGAATATTAAGGATATGAAATCTCTGCATAAGACCCCGTAGTATGATGCTACTCTAGGTGATGCTACCTCGCGTTTTACCATGCTGTGCCACTGTAAGTGTAATATTTGCGTTGGCTGCTGCATGATGCTGATAGTTTGAGCCACTGTTGTGCTATTAGAATCTTAATCAGTCACACGCTAAGCTTAACGTTCCCTCCCCTCCCAGAACGGCCTGACCTGTCCATGACCTCATGTCTCGTCACGGTGCGACTGGCACCCAAACTAGCCGCCAGAATCAAAGTCATTGCCAAATAGTCGCTTAATTACGTGACCGTCTAGTACTCTCGCCGATGGGTGGGTGTGCTAGTGATAATCTATACAGATAAATGGTTTGTTTGTGAAGGTAACAAATCACACAACCGTAAATCTAATCACATAGAAAGCCGATTGAACTGAGTATTTTAGAACGTACATGCAACGTTACATACAGCTTAACATTATCATAACATTGCAAAACCCTGAGCGGCGCCAATGTATTAACAATTGCCAAACACAACTCGACCAAAACGTTCTAAAACTGCACATACGTGTCGAAATGACTACATTTTACCTACCGTTTCTCGTAGAGATGTTGTGATTTTGATGTCTGTGACTGGCGAGCGTTCAGACGAAGTATTCTGAGCTCGCCCGTACCGTGGCTTTTATATAGCTTTGCTTAGGGACCGTACGATATTTATTGGGGGGGGAGGGCTGGTGCGTTGGAAGTCCGATCAAAAAAATTTTTCATGGCCCTCCCCCCCATCTGAAAAAAAATTAACATGACCCTCCCCCTCCACCTCAAAAAAATCAACATGGCCCTCCCCCCCGACAGGCATCATTAAAAGGGTAGAAAAACAACCGATAAAACAGTCTTAATATAGATGTCAGGGCACAAGGGCGCCCGGCGTCCAACTGGTACAGCTAGTGTTCTCGCCAGGATTTTTTCACAGCGTCGGGGCAGGGGTCCGGGGGCTTGCTCCCCCGGGAAAATTTGGATTTTCAAACCCTCTAAAACAGAATTTCCTGCAATTTGAGAGGAAAATTATGCCCTTGAGATTGGATGCCGTTTGCCTTTTTCACGCCCGTTCCTTAGTAAACGACGTCCGCCCTCTCCCCAAAAATACGTTATAACTTTATTATTAAAGCACGGGGAATCAGCCGTCCGTGATCTGGCCCGGGTATTATTTGTCCAGTCATGTCTATATGAAAATTTTGGGTTATTGATGCTTCCAAACAGGGCTCTAGCCAGTGAGTTTGTCAGCCCATGAAAAAATCCTGCCAATTTTTTTCCGGCATTGAATAAAAAAATGTCTACCTCGTGCGATCGATGTTGCGCCCTCCCGCATCAAATACTAGTAGTTTTTCCAGAGGATAGAATAACGGCGCCATCACAGCTTGTGTTTTTTTTTTTAAATTTTTGCCCTATGATTTTACTCAAATTAATTAAATTGGTCGGGTTTTACACGGGCGGGCCGCGCCGTCATTTTCCACGAGCGTGCGTTTGTCTCCTGCGACCTCAGGTAACCCCATTTTCGGCATGAAATATTTGCCGGCTGGATTTCTTTTTTACATAGACCAAGAACGTTATACATTATACGAAGGATGGCGATCTGCTGCGTCTTTGGCATTGATCAGTGCCGGTGTAGCCTTCAAGGAGTAGCCAGAAAAGACGTCCGAACGTGCTGGGCGCTGCGATCGACCATCCGTCTGGGGAGGGGGGCGTGCCGCGCCATGTGCCACTGAGTGCACAGCCGACTCGATCGACGCTTGACAACAATGTTGCGGCCCCTTTTCCGCTGCAAATTTTACCCTTTTGAAACAAAAGAAATGTTGTAAATAAAAAATAAAGTTTATAGTTTTGGATTCTTTGGATGCGACGTGGGGTGTGTCGCACATGGGTTCGCAAGTTGTAAAACGTGCCGCGCTCCGCCCCATGCCCCAGACAACCGGGATGACCGGGAAGTGAACAATTTGAAGTATAAATTGTAAAGGTAGTATTCGTTCTTATAAAGATAGATTTTTAAAAAGATTCCTGATACATTTTGTACACTGGTGGTACAGGTCAGCCTTTCTTTCAAATTTTTTATGGACACACTCAGCCGAGCAGAGTGCGTCTTTCCAGAAGTCCGAAGACGGAATGACGTATGCCTGGCAGGAACGCTGGTCCGGGGCAGTGCCATTTTTGGGGGGACATAGGGGGGCGAAGCCCCCCGGAAGCTCTTGCATTTTAGGCTATTCAGGAGGCTTATTTTAACAGTTTTAGGGCCATGTCAAGATATCAAAACTAAAAATAGTATGAACTATTCTTTAAAAAAAATTAACATGGCCCTCCCCCTATCTAAAAAAAAATTAACATGGCCCTCCCCCCACCTCAAAAAAAATTAACATGGCCCTCCCCCCCTAACGCACCAGCCCTCCCCCCCTGATAAATATCGTACAGTCCCTTAATACAGCCTGATGTCATTTCCTGTGTTGGTGATATAACGCACGTAACCCCACTTCTCGGTAACGCCGTGACGTAATTTCCTGTCCCGTTCTGAAAACAGTGGTGACGTCGCGATATGTACATAGCGCGAATGATTTATCCAGGTACATACATGATAATACATTGCAGTGAGGTGGTCGCTGCACTTCCGGGGTCATCGACCGGGAATAACCCTAGACGTTTTGATAGGATCACTCCATTCTGAAAACTGAGGGGGTGGAGGATGGGGGGTGACGGAGGGATAGTTTTAGAGGACAGGAAAGGATGAGAAGTAAAAACAGAACCTGGAATCAAATAGAAGACATTTGTGCTTCCCCATGCTACGTCAAGGAGCTATGAAGAGATAGTGAATTTGTGACGAGATTTGGAGGACAAGGCCGATCTAGGCAAGGATGTTTCAATCGGTCGATTTTGTTTGATCTTGTTTCATTTGTGGGAACATTTCCAAAATTTAAACATGCCTTGGACATGTTGGATGGTAGGTTTGTGTAAATTCTTCCCTACCAAAGAAGGAGGCACTGTGGGACTGTCCATAAAAAGAAGGGAAGGTATGACGGCAAAAGTATCCATTATTCGCCAGTTACGTATTCAATTGTTAGTTTGATAGGTACATTGTGTTAAATAAACAAGACAAACAAAGCACGCGAATGCCATGTATATTAAAATAAGGTCACATTAATCAGTTCGACCAAGGAGGTTAAAAATCAAGGTGCGACGACATCCTTTTTTTAATAATCCGTTGTCTTGACATATTCACTTCTATGATGAGCAGTACTTTCATAGCTGAAATCATTTTGAATTTCCCACCTAACATGTCTTGTCAAAAACAGTATAACGTTACAGCATTTCTTTTCAACATTAGGGCGGAAAATGTCGTTTATGGATGACATCAGCGCGCTCATTAATTTTCGCCTGATTTTAGAAAAAAGAATTTTCTTCTTCTGCAGGGATGGTCAACATGACGATCAAGTACCAAAATGAGCAAATACTTTGTGTTGTAGCTTAATTATTGTAGTTGTAGAAGTGACACTTGCGAGTTACCCAGGACTGTAGTTGTAGAAATGAAACTTACTGGATAGTTGTAAAAGTGACACCAATATGGAAGCTATGAGTGTGGTTACCAACTACTAGTATGTTGGTGATGCCAGTCTACCACATTAGTGTCACTTTTACCACACCAGCACATGTCTTGAATACAGGAATGAATGCCTTGTTGGCTCTGATACCATGTTTTGTCCCTTTAATTCTTTTTACATCAGTCATCACAACTTTCTGGTGCCTATTTTTGAAAATGTAGCTATCTTTTTTTTTTTCACCCATCTTGTTTTTTTCGCCCTATTGCACTATTTTTGCAGTCTGCAGAGGATGCCATCCATAAAATTTACTTGCTGTGGCCTAAGGACAAATAAACGTACCGTAGGGGAGACGCCACAATTACAGTTTTCTCCAGGGTAGTCGTGGGAGAGTTGAGGAAACAAATATGCAATTGTCTCAAGCATCAAAAGTTGAAGCCATACCCTCAAATGAGTCTTTTGATAGACCCCCTCCCCAGGGCCCCTAATTAGAGCCCTTGGATTGGCCCGTTTGGCTCAAAACAGCTATCTGGCGACGATACCCCTATTTCAGGGGGATGTGGAAACCCACTAGATGGAGAAAGGTCAATTTTTACAAGTAATTCATCAAGTATAAGGTCTTTCGGAATTCCTACCGCAGCCCCAAAATTGTCCCAGTTTTTACATAAAACAGTCCCAGCAAGAAAGGCTTTGTGCTCTAGGCGCAGGCGCTAATTCTGGTGTCTCCCCTATAAAGCCACGGTACGAACGAGCTCAGATCGGAATACTTCGTCCGAACGCTCCCTAGTCACAGACATCGGAATCGCAACATCTCTACGGAAAACGGTTGGTAAAACGCAGTCACTTAGACACTTACGAGCAGTTTTACAATAGTTTTGCCGAGCAGCGTTTGACATGTTATTACACAGGCGCCTTTTACAGTTTAAGAGTTCTGCACTGTTTAATATGAGTTTGACCAAGAGGTTCTTGATATGAACCTCATTGATATGATGTTACGCTATAACGTTACATGCATGTAATGTTACATGTAAGTTCTAAAACAGTCAGCAGGCTTTGTTTGTATCCGATTAGAGTCACGGTTGTGTGTGATTTGTTACCCACACAAACGAACCATTTATCTGTATAGATTCTCACTGGCACACCCACCCAGCGGCGAGAGTAGGTCACGTATTTGGCAATGACTTTGAGTCTGTCCGATTTGGGTGCCAGTCGCACCGTGACTAGACATAAGGTCATGGACAGGTCAGGCCGTTCTGGGAGGGGAGGGAACGTTACTGTGTGAACTGATTAAGATTCTAGTGGCACAACAGTGGCTCAAACTATTAGCATCATACAGCAGAGACACAACGTAAATATCACAATAGCAGCATAGTAACATCACCCAGATTGGAAATATAACGGGGGCTTATGCATAGATTTCATATTTCTAATATCCAAGTTTCAACACTATTTTAACTGGTGGCTGAGTATAGAAAGCCATTTGCATAATATAATTAGTATTATTATGTATTGCCGAGTGGTCGTCGATAAAACGCAGCGTCATTCACCGCACACCAGTCATTTCCGGGATTTCCGGGTACCTCTGTGGTGTTGACAAACAAATGACGTCAGACAAAGGCTGGATATTTAATTATAAATGACGAATAGTTGACATATGCATATGTCATGAGTGAATTGTTTCCTGAGTCTCCGTCGGGAACAGGAACAAACCCTGGCCTCCATTGCAGGCTTTGCTACTTTCTGGCTTTTTTTGCTTTAATACATCATGTTATATTCTGATCGCTAAGGACGCCTGTGTCCGTATAACGGCCTTCCTAACTAATTGAATTTATTTATTACGCCACTTTGCAGACTAAAATACCAAATTGAGCTGGCAGATACACATGAAAGCCATATCAGAACATTAAAAAACTTGACTATGAAACTCGACATGTCACAGTGATTACACGTGGTTTTCCAGAGAGGGATATCCTTTCTTTAATATTCTTCTGAATTATTTCCTTAAAGCAAGTTATTAAGAGACGGTCGCTAGCGCGCTAAACTTGAGGGTTTGCAGGCTTGGTTCGAGACCCAAAATAAACTGGGGTGTGTCCCCCTAAGCAATATAAACCCATTAAACCACATTAATTGCTTTACTTTATTACAGGAAACAGAAGCCATGATGGACGTCAGACTGTGTTTGCTGCTGACGGTACTTGTGCAGGTGGCTCTCCCGGCCCAGGCGGAACCAGCGGTGGCCTGTAACAATGTCACCGGGGCGAGCGACGTCTGCTACTGCTCCGCCTTCGGTCGGGACAGGGAGGTCTTGTGCGACGGCAGGGTCCTAACAGAACTGCCGACGGGGATCCCGGCTGATACCGAAAAACTTCAACTCACCAACAACAGGCTGACGTCACTTCCGGCGCAAGCTTTCTCCCCCTATCGTCAGCTGACCGACCTCCAGATAAATAGAAATCGGCTTTCCCGGATCGAAGTCGGCGCTTTCGATAGTTTGAATCTTCTGGACATCCTCCAGTTGAACAGAAATGAACTAGCAACTCTGGAAGTTGGAACTTTTCAGAATCTTATAGCTTTGAGATACCTTGACTTAGGGGACAATAGAATCTCATCATTAAGGCTTGGTATTTTCAGTGGACTCGGTAACTTGACTGCCCTGAAGCTTGACGGAAACGCCATATCAAGTCTCCCCTCACAGATCTTTTCCGACCTGACGTCACTCTACACATTGAATCTTGCAGGAAATAGCATCGTGGAACTGGACGACATCTTGCCTGTTCTTCCGTCTCATGTTCGGAACCTAGATCTCTCCAACAACCAGATCTCGCATGTTGACGTTGATGCCTTCGTGAGATTTCCCGACCTGCACGGTTTGAACTTGAACGGTAACGGCTTCGGCAACCTCGTGCCTGGAGTCTTCAACGGAGTTCCGAACCTCTTTACGCTCCGTCTGGACAGCAACAAGATGACTGCCATTCCTCAAGGCCTGCTCCAAGGTCTTGATCAGTTGGGTCTGTTGTATCTCGACAACAACCCTTTGATGGAGCTGGGTAGTAACACCTTTGTCAGCATTCCCGAGGTTCGGACCATTTCCGTCAATAATATAAGTCTTTCCAACATCGATGCTGAACTTTTCCGCGATGCTCCGAAGTTGCGTACTCTTGAACTCGCCTCCAACAGTCTCTCATCCCTTCCAACTGGAGTATTCGACAACCTTGACAATCTGCAGGACTTGGATCTACAAGACAACAGGCTACAGGGCCTGAGCAGTGATGTATTTGCTGATCTTAGCGAAGTTTGGTTGATCGACCTGAGGAAAAACGACCTCAAAACGCTCCCTTCTGACGTTTTCCGGCAAATGTCGAAACTGAGTACGCTGCATTTGGAGGACAATTCATTGATCACGATTCCCGTGGACCTACTCCAGAACTTGACCGAGCTAACTAGAGTCTATTTGGATAACAATGACCTCACCACTATAGAAGATGGTACGTTCGATAACCTGCCAAATTTGGAAACTATAGATCTTACTGGGAACGCGCTGAAGAACATCTCGTGTGACACGTTCCCGCCTGAGAGAGCTACACCTCCTCCGTACAATGTCAACCTTGACTGCGGGCCCGAACTGGATCCCCTGCGCAAATGTCCCAACTTTTATTCTCCGCCCTGTATTCCTACAAGTGACGCCAGGTCATCCCGGGCCGGCCACGCGTTCTGGTTCATCGTGACCATCTGCATGATGGGCTTCTACTTTCCTTGAAATAGTAGAATATAACAGTCCAAGGGCTATAAGCGATCCAGGGATAGTTTCGAAAGATAAGAAAATCATTTGGAAGTTCTATTTGCCACAGTACCACCGTACCTTGCAGAGTTTACTACACTCTGTTGAATGCAACAGAAATATTGACTATTGCTGATGAGTATAATCAAAAAGAGTTTGACTGCCAAGGTGTAAGACGAAACGATTATATCCAGCCCTGCTATGCAGTATCTAGCCTAATTCGCTTGATTTTCTGGCAGCTTCAATCTTGTTATTGTACCAGTCAGTATATTTATGCATGCATGATTGTGTGTGCGGGCATGTATGTTCGCGAGCTTGTGTGTGCATACTTGTATGTGTGCATGGCTTTACTTTCCAAGATTGTTTTTATTCAAGATGATAACACGAAAAAAAGTACAGAGACGACTTTGCGGCGAGCTCAAACTATGACAACTTATATCAACATTAAATACCTAATGTCATCAGCTAACTACGATTTAAAGGAAAGCATCAGAAAATCTTCAAATCATTATTTTCCAGTAGTTTACTCATTAAAAAGTTGATTTACGTCAATTTTTACATTAATCCGCCCAATATGACCCTGTAAACACGTTTGAACTTCGCGCTTTCCTCCCCTCTCCCGCCGCGCTGGCCGATGACGTAATTGCCTCGTTCTGATTGCCTGCGCTCTGACGTCACAAATCAGAATTGAAACTTCTGGCCATGCCAGCCATTTTGCTCGGTGAACCTCGGTCCCTTCGGCGGGAAATCACACCGCCATTCTGGAAGCCAGTCCGTTGTTGTTGACAATTAACTTCGTGGACCTGTAAGTCGCGTTGTGAGCTGGCTACGAAGCCATAGTCCCCGGGAGACTGAACATGAATGGGCTTGTCTGCGAGTGAACCGCGCGACGGTACGAATCAAAACAATCCGGACAGCACAGCGATAATTACACGTAAGCTTCCACGAATTTTGGCTGAATTCATAGTTGTCCAACTGGCAGTGACAGTAAAAAAA
>NC_049993.1:7613371-7624402 GCF_000003815.2 Branchiostoma floridae | reverse complement strand
TCGATACGATATCACATATCGTTAGGCTTTGCCGCGATGTCAACCCTGAGTGTGAGGGTGTCGCAGACAAGCCCATTCATGTTCAGTCTCCCGGGGACTATGGCTTCGTAGCCAGCTCACAACGCGACTTACAGGTCCACGAAGTTAATTGTCAACAATAACGGACTGGCTTCCAGAATGGCGGTGTGATTTCCCGCCGAAGGGACCGAGGTTCACCGAGCAAAATGGCTGGCATGGCCAGAAGTTTCAATTCTGATTTGTGACGTCAGCGCGCAGGCAATCAGAACGAGGCCATTACGTCATCGGTCAGCGCGGCGGGAGAGGGGAGGAGAGCGCGAAGTTCAAACGTGTTTACAGGGTCATATTGGGCGGATTAATGTAAAAATTGACGTAAATCAACTTTTTAATGAGTAAACTACTGGAAAATAATGATTTGAAGATTTTCTGATGCTTTCCTTTAATAGAAGAACTCTGTAAGTTCGTCTTCACATGATTTAAGAAGGAAGAAACATGTAGAAATATAGGCATAAGTAGAACATGGAATACTTTACCTAGCTATAATTCTCTTTGTATGCAACTTACTGCATTTAGCCCCAAGGAGCATGGATATGCAATAAACTTCATTGTTATATTAACGCCGAAACTATGGATACATTAATACATGCATGACGTTTTGACGTAAGCCCCCCCCCCCCGCATAAAAGCAAGCAAAAAATGACTATCTAATCTATTACTATCTAATCTATTACAAATAGCGTTTTGTTTCTATTTATAATGTAATCTTGATTAGCTGACATAATTTTACAAAACTTAAAGTAGATTTAGATAGGGCCAATAAAAGAACACAGATATTCCAGTTCTTGTATGATGATGTCACTTGCCGGATGAATAGTGTCCGCATGCCATTGCTGTGCCGTTGTCATTTCCCAGGCATCTACCAACACAACGTTCATTCCTTCAATATCTCTCTCATCAACAAATCTAACTGGTGTGCCAGCCAGTCTCCGGCAATAAGCTCATTGCCCATGCGCGTGTTGGCGGACTTGATGACCACGAGTGTGTCAGGACTCCTCTGATGCAGCCGTTGAATCGCAGCTCGGATGGCCTCCATCCTCTCTCTGTAGATGTCTACGGCGTAGGAGGTGAAGTGGGCCCAGAGAGTGAAGCCGACCACGTCGTTTGGCCCTCCTTCGATTTCATCGATGACGTTGGCAACGTACTGTAGGTGGAAGGTGCGGGTCCATGCGCAGCGAAGAGGTGGTCCATGGGAACGATCCTTTACGGTGATGTTGTTGACTGTGTCACGAGCAAGCAGAGGTCCAGTCTGATGTACGGCGTCTGTAAGGGTGCTGTCGGTAAGGTTTAGTATCTTAACGAAATGTTCGTACCACTGCCGTATGGTGGAGTCTCCCATGAAATGCAGTGTCTTTCCCCTCAGACATGTCCTCCATTCTGATTGGTTGGAGAAGTGTCTGTTGTGACAGACCAGTGAGTTCCAGACGCCTTCATGATAAAATCCGGAGATCTGTGGGTTAGGGAGTCCCGGTATGCAGCGCGGGCGATTAGCCAGAGGGTCCAGCCCTGTTTGCAACGAAGGTATAAGATGGTCACACAAAGCTAAACTATGGCCGTCTAACCTTGGTAAGAAATCATTTTTTCCAGGATATTGAAGTTTTCGTTTTACACAACCAGTAACATCAATACCTAATGTCTTTCGTTGTAAAAAAAAGAAAACTCCAATTTTCTTTGTTCTATCAACCTGATGGACTTATTTTCGAAGCTTGCTGTCGAACAAATTATTTTCTAATTCGTATTGACTATCCAAATACCGTCTGAAATTCAAAATGGCCAAGCGTTTTGAAGATGCTATCTACACACTTTTACAACATGGCATTTTTTGCACCTTACCTGGGGTGACGCTGATTTTAGATGGTGATCCGGATATGGACTTCTTCATTCCGTTCATTCCTCTGGAACAAACAGAACAGGGTACGATGATCATAGACTTCAACAACATCAGTCTTCAGGGAAAGAATATAGTGTCATCGTCTTCATCGTTAGTCATTATCAACATCATCATCATTACTACAATCATCACCCTCATGATCCCCATCATCATCACCATCATCATCATTATCACAATCATCATCTTCATTATCGCCATCAACATTATCATCATCACCATCATCATCATTATCATCACTACCACAATTATCATCTCCATCACCATCTTCATAACGACAACCACCATCATCAAAACAATAATCATTACCATCATAACATACTTGCTGAACAGTTTTTCCTCTCCGTCCTTCATGAGCTTGACACTCGCGATCGTACTAAGCCTGCCGTGGTACCCGGATGTGTTACAGGAAATGTTGGCGGCTTTCTCACAGTACCACCTGGCTCCTGCATGCGGGTCGGAGTAGTTACAAACCGGGGCAGTGCTGTTGAAGACGGTCGGGTCTGCGTTACACTTGGTGTCGATCTTAACCTTACCGATAAGGTATCGTTTCACGAACATAATCTTGTCGACTGGGTGTTCCCTATCAGTTCTCTCTATGACGTCTACAGCCTGACGCGGATGGACAAGTTTGACCTTGATGCTAACCTCTCCTGCCCACAACAGCCGGAAGGTTGCCGTGTACGTCCCGTTCTGGTGGTCCGTGATGATTCCAACTGCACCGCACTTAGTTTTTAGATTAAAAATGGACGCCCGAAAGTAATCACCGATATTTGTGGTTACGTTCCCTTCTTTGTCTTTGGCTGAGATCACAATCCGTAAGATGTCGCCTACCGAAAAATTTCCACCGGGCTCCAAGAAAAAACTGAGTTGTTGGGCATAAGTCATAGGGGAAAATCCAAGCTCATCTATTTTTTTGCTTGTGTTAACGTTAGGAGGACTTGGGGTCGTTCTGTTTGCATTCCATTTGTTTAGAAAATAAGGCACGTGATTTAAAGACTTCTCGTTTAGCCATTTCCATCGCAACGACGGAGCAGCGTTCCAAGAACTTTCCTGTGAACATACGGGATGAGCTTTCTTTTATCGAAGAACCGCTGAACACATAAAACACAAATGCACGCTAATTTCGCATTCAAATTCTTTATCCAGCTCATTGAGAGATTGTACTTGTAGAAGATTGTAATGATAAAAATTGGATAAAGATCTGGCCTGTTAGAGGCTATTTACAGCGTACCTTAACATAGTACAGCACCAACATCCCCACAACCACCATCATGGCCACACCGAGGGAGAACCGTTTGGATGCACCCACGGATAGTCTCTGCCATAGTTGGGCCATATCCTGTGAAACACAATGCAGTGTGAGATAGAAAAGAAGTCTTTATTTATTAATTTATTGGTTTGGCTATTCAGCATGCACAGACAGGGTTGCCCAATTTACCCGTGCCTATTACTAAGGGCTTGTCCTGCAGTTTATTGACAAGTTTTTATTGGCACAACAAAAGTACAGTGATTTTCCTAAGGTATACTACAACTATATATATATATATATATATATATATATATATATATATATATATATATATATATATATATATATATATATATATATATAAAACTGTGCTCATAAATTATGCAAATTAGACTCTGATTTGCATTGATAGCCCTTGAAAATGGAAGGCATTTCCGAAGTTATCTACATATAAAAATCACGTTGATCCGTCAACCCCTTCCCAAGTTATTCCATTCGAAAAGAATGGTGCAATTGCGCAAGCGCGGACGAATTGCTGTGGAATTTCGGGAATTTTTGCCAATCAGACATATACTTAACAGTAAGCCTAATATTTCTTTCTTTTTGAGTTACATATGGCATATTTTTTAGTATTCTAAAGAGAAATGCAGTGTATTTATAAACCGTCCTCATTAATTATGCAAATTAGACCTGATTTGCATGACTGGCATTTGGTTATGTAAGGCATCACTGAAGCTATCTGCGTTCCAAATATCATGAAGATCCGTCAACCCATTCCCGAGTTATTCCCCTCTAACGGGATGATGCAGCAACGCAGGCGTGGAAAAACTCCTGACATGCCTGCGGAATTTTGGGGAATTTTTGTCAAACGGACGCACACTATACTAGTAGGCTAGCTCCTGAGGCGTCGCCAAAAATGACATGGACTAAGTGTGGTAACTGGCCTGTATGCCTGCCTGTTTAATACGGACACGTCAGTCTATTGCCTATTTTCACAACCCAGGCTATGTGCTACTTGGCTGTCGTCTTCAACACCTTGAGATAAGTGTACTCTACAGACTTGATAGGATTGTAAATGGTGTTAACTATACCTCTGTTATATATTTTGTGTGACCCTTACAGCTTCCCTCATGAACTAAATGAAAAGCGGCCTGGGCTATTTTCTGACAGACTATCGTCAATGTTGTCTTTTGCTATAACAAAACACAGTAAAAAAACACCACATAGCACGCTTCAGAGAGGGGGCCAGTCAGTTGCTAAAAGAAGGAGGTTATGTGGATTCATGTTCACAGCGGTTCATGTCTACACAATGGTTGCTTCTGCCCTATCAAGGTATTTTGGTTACCTGGGTGATATATAGCCTCGTGTTTGTGTACCTGCCTGTTACTGGCACGCCTGTTTACCTATTAATAAGACAACCCAGACTATACTGTAATTCCTGATTTTTTTTCAATGTATCTTCACGGTTTTCACGGCAATGACTGTAACATGAACTTTTCATTGCTGACAACAAATGATACGCGAGACTTTTTAATGCCCACCTGCCACCACAGTGAACATTTAGTTCCGAGAACAAGTGTAATTTTTTCAGACCGTGAATGTTTGGTACCGAGAAGACAAAGTGAATTACAGTATGCTATTGGCTGTCGTTTTCAACACTTTGAGATACGTTTTTACTACAAACTTATTGGGACTTTAAATGCTGTAAACTGTACCTATGTTATCTATTTTGTCTGACCCTTACCTCTTCCCTGAATAAAAAAAATCAATATGATAGTAGAACTTTATAGCGCAACGATCGTACACGGTACAATGTATGGCAGAAAAAAAGAAGAAACAAACTTATCACCCTCATTACTAAAGCAAGTATAAAACATAGTACATAATGCAGATTGTGAATATAGAATGAAATTTGACATCCTTATTTCTAAAACAATGAGAGCTAGCGTAAAACATTGTACTACAATTATGAGTTTCGGCATTTTTTCTTATGGCAAAGCAATCTTTTATATAATATGAATCAATATGACATAGATGTAAATAATAATAATGAATAATCTGTAAGGACTGAATCAGAAGAAGGTCTAATGGAATTGTGTAGTGAAATTAGAAATGTAGATACCAGTAGCAGCACAGGTACTCACACATTGTATATATATTTTAGTCAAGGTATTTGACCCTTCTCTTCTTGACCGCCACCCCAGCACGGCTAGTACCATGCTATGCATATACATGTGCATCCATACAATTTCACAAGACAAGAAAGGAGATCTGAGTGTGAGATATGTTCCAGTAGCGGTATGCAGGTCATAAGTGTATTTTATCCCCTTGCATTGAAATGCTACCAACAATCAATGCTGACAGTATCTTAAACTATAGCTGCTAGCTAGTGTTCTATATGCTAGCAGCGTACGTGGTACAACGTATTTTCTCGAAAGTCTTGATAAGTGTTTTGAGTCACTATCATGCGGTACCAGTGAGCTGAAGATCAGCGACAGTTGGTCCTTTCCGTTCTATTCGATCGAGACTTGATAATAAAACAGTACTTGTAGGAACGGTCGAAATTTCCAAATTTTTCCAAAAGATTTCCAAAAGAATCACTAGCAGCATTTTTGAGTGCGTCCAGTTTCTTGGGTTGTGTTGACTTGGAGTTGTTTTTCTCCTAATTCTACAACGTCACAGATCCAGTCTTACTGTCTTTATTCCTGGCTTGATTGATTTCATTTTGTCCTCCTAGACTATTGTAAACACAAACAGTAGTAATGCCTGTCCTTGGTCCTCTCTGGGCCTGTCTGTGTCGTCCATTATTGCAGGCCGAGAAACCCGGTGACTTCGAACATATAAGCCGCTCTTTACGGTGGCAAGGATCAAGAACTCCATTTGTTTTTGTTTTTAAATTCAATCAACAAAGTTTCAAACAAAGAATCAAGCCAAAACGTGAGTTCTTGGTCCTTGCCACCGTAAGAGCGGCGTATATGTTCGAAGTCACCGGGTTTCTTGGTCTATAATAAAGCCTTGACAACACAGACAGGGATTACTGCTGTTTATGTCTACAATAGTCTTGGGGGACAAAATAAAATCAATCAAGCCAGGAATTAAGACAGTAAGACTGAATCTGTGACGTTGTAGAATTAGGTAGCCTCTACCAGTCTTCGTGGATCGGTGGTCTAATTGTAGAAATTGGACAAATAGAATCTATAGTACGCTAGGGGAGTAAGCCGGCCAGAAGAGCGGATCCTGAAGGACGCGACACATCCCTGCAGACAGTTCCTGCCCCCTGTTGTAAAAACTCAATACAATCTACGTCGCAATGTGGAAATGAAAACGCCATATAGTAAAACAAGTCGACACAAGATGTCGTTTGTACCGCGGACACTAGCCCAAAAAGCTTTATCTAAATGTTGATGTAAATATGTTTTAAGATTTTATACTGATATCTCGCTTCTTTCTCAAATTGTCAATATGTATAACGCTGGTGACTGAAGTGCTATTTTTGTGTTATGATATGTTGTGTAAAATCAATGCAATTCAGCCCCTATGGGGGCTGCAAAGTTGATTGTAATAATAAAGTTTCAAAGTTTCAAAGAGTACGTTTCCAGTCACCACGAATTCGTGGTGAAGACGTGGTGAGGATAATGATTCTACCGATCCACGGAGCCTGGTAGAGGCTAGAATTAGGAGAAAAACAACTCCAAGTCAACACAACCCAAGAAACTCGACGCACTCAAAAATGCTGCTAGTGATGCTTTTGGAAATCTTTTGGAAAAATTTGGAAATTTCGACTGTTCCTATAACAAACACAAACTTACCAGACCTTGCAAAGGGGACCAGTCAGTCTCAAACTCACGGTGGACGTTGCAATTGCCGACTTAGATAACGATTCCACTTTTTCCTTTTCAGGGAATTTAGGTCACCTGGACACATTGATCTTCAAAACACTCTGGATACACCTCAACATTTGCCGTTGAGCTCTAATGGCGTGTCAACTATCAGTTAATGAAGCGCTCTATTGAGGCGTGCACATGACCGATTCCAATGTCAACTCCAGGTGTACCTTGAACTATCAGTGACCGAAATGCTCTATTGAGGTGTGTATACATGGCCGTCTTAAATGTCAACCCCTGGTTTTTACGGAATTCATACAATCCACTACAAAGAAACATGATTGTTACGAAATTCTAAGGACTATGTAATGAAGTAACTTAATAAACAGATAAAGAACCGTACGAATTTGTTGGACTACGTGATATCAGAAGTAAAATTAAGTTATTCTTGTATATGATTGTTTAGTAATATAACCGAAGCTGTAGGGATGAAATGAATTAGGATTTTACTTTGATTTTACCATAGATAACGATGTTTTTCGCTCTGCTTATTTCCTTGAGTGTTGCATGATCAGCTGAGTCACAGAAATTCAAAACCTTGAAGTAGAGTATAGTAGATATAGACAAACGAGAATGGTACAAAGGCTGCTTGATACTCGAACTCAGTAAATATGCAAGATGGAAAGGGCCAACTGTTGCTGATCTTCAGCTCTCTGGTGCCGCATGATGGTGACAAAAAAATTGTCAATGCTTTCGTGAAAATACGTTGTACCACGTACGCTGCTAACATATAGGACACCAGCAGCTATAGTTTAAGATACTGTCAGCATTGATTGTTGTAAGCATTTCAATGCCATGGGACAAAATACACTTGTCACCTGCATACCGCTACTGGAGCATATCTCCTACTCAGGTCCGATCCCTTTCGTGTCTTGTTAAATTGCATGGATACACATGTATATGCATAGCATGGTATAGCCGTGCTGGGGGCATGGTCAAGAAGAGAGGGGTCAAATACCTTGACTACTACTTATATGTATATATGCAATGGGCGAGTATCTATGCTGCCACTGGTATCTAGTTTCACTACGTGATAGTAATACATTTTCATTAGACCTCCTTCTGATCCAATTCTAACAGTTTATTCATCATACTTATTTACATTTATATCATATTCATAACGAATTCAGCAGCTATTTAAAGGGGGTAATATTGTCTTTATTTGTTACCTCCATGAAATGTCATGGAATGGAGGTTATATTTTCTGTTATGTGTCTCTGTCAGAGTAGATGATACTCAAAGAACGGCTGGATGGATTGGTTTCATACTTGTTGTGTTGGTGGGGTGTGATGAAAGCTCGAATCGATGAGATTTTGGGCGCCGTATCTGTCGTTATAATCGATGTAATAATATCAGAAATCACCCCTATATCTGCGATATATTGGAACAGGCATCGTGCTTTAAGTGTTTGTTAATGGGCTTAGCTCCAAGCAGATGGTGAGGTGATTTGTATGAGGGAAACATTTGTAATGTTTGGGGAACCCCGAGGTTTTTTGAAGATGATGATTAGTTTTATTTTTGTCTGCTTAGGATATCATGGAGATGTGAAGCATAAGTATAATTGTAAGAAGTTGAGGTACATTTAACGGTAATGCTTAACAGGTATGGATGTCTCACATACTGTACTGCTGATTTGAGTGACATGGTGATTAAAATGCCATTAGGTCCTCTCATCTTAGATGGGTTGGGTGTCAGAAGTTTTATGGGCGATACAGATGTTCTGATTTCGTTACGATAAGGGACAGTTGTTAGTTGTCTCTTTCGTAGCCAATGGTACTTGTTTTTTAGCAGACGGGGTTGGCGTCAAGTATTCATCTTACAGTTGGTGTAGGGCTATCAGAGGAAAGTGTGCATCTCGTTTTTGTACCGTGTGAACAGCTGATGTTATGACATATTGGTGGAAAATCAAATCACCATCTGACTAAAGTTGCCCACATCCCTTCTTCTTTCTGAGTTTCCCAACTTCCTCCCACCACACCGCTCTGAGGCACATAGTCGAACCTCAATAATGCTGACAACCTTAGACAGTTTAAATGCCAAACATCAAGCTTAAGGAATACCACGCTACCATATGCCGTCGACCTCTTAAACGCACATTACACAATTAAGTGTCACATTTTAATAATTACTAATCAGATGGACATCCTCTGTGTCATTAAATAAATGCACCACTACTTTCCCATAACATTTATAACCATTACTCTCAAATACAACCGACTATAAACATACATACCATCCACAAAAAAGCAATAAATATTTCATGGAGGTATGAGGTCCCCGAACTCTAGTTGTATATATCATTAGGTATTATTGTATGACCTCGTATGTATCATTAGGTATTATTGTATATATCATTAGGTATTATTGTATATATCATTAGGTATTATGTATATATCATTAGGTATTATTGTATATATCATTATGTATTATGTATGACCTTGTATATATGATTAGTTACCTCCATGAAATGTCATGGAGGTTATATTTTACCCAGCGTTTGCATGTGTGTTTGTGTGTGTGTGTGTGTGTAAACAAAATAACTCAAGAACGGCTGGGTGGATTGGTTTCATACTTGGTGTGTTGGTAGTGTGTGATGAAAGCTGGAAATGATTAGATTTTGGGCCCCCTAGCAGCTCCCCTTGGTACTGCAGCGCAACTTCCGGTTTTGCTATCTCGGTGTTCTGAACAAGCTATGGCCACGATTTTTGTATAAGATAGCTCTTGTGCTCAGGAAGAAATGACATAAGTTTGGTCCCCCTAGCGTCTAATTTTGGGATAGCAGGGGCATTTTTGTCAAAAACTTCTGAAGACGATAACTCAAGAAGGGAACAACGAATTTTCATGATTTTTGGTATGTAGGTACCTTAGACAATGTTGTACAAGATAAGATACTAATTATGCAAAATTGGAGTACATTTGCATAATTAATGAGAATATTATATCATAGCAGTTTTTTCAATGTATCTCTTGTTCCAGACATGCTATGGTCTTGACATTTAGCTGGTAGATAGCTTTTAGTGCCATGACCAAGTGGAGCAAGTTTCAGCCCTCTAACATTTAATTGTGGAACTGTAGGGGCGTTTTTGTCAAGACACTCCAAAGCGGATAACTGCAGAAAAGATTGACAGATTGGCATCATATTAGGCATGCGGGTACCTTAGACAAAGATGTTCATAATGATATACATGTTATGCAAATGAGGACTTAATTTGCATAATTAATGAGGAAATTGTATAATTCCATTGTTTTCAATAACTGGACTTCAATAAATGTAACACATGTTAATTATGATAGGTGGAGTATAAGCAGATACCAAATATGGTAATGAGGAGCTTATTTGCATAATTTATGTAAAAATTGCAAAACCGCTTTATGATTAATAATGGGAATTATATGATTGTGACATGTGTACGTTAGTCAATGATGAACAACACCATGCATAAATTATGTCTATGTGTTAGTCAATTTCATTAAATTTAGGAAAGCTCTAAATTTTCATGGAGGTATGAGGTCGCCGAACTCTAGTTATTATTGTATTCTTGTAGAAATAACAGTGATACAAAAGCAGGACATACTAGGGGTGATCAGGAATTTTTTGATTAGGTAGTATATAATATTGTATGACCTTGTATATATGATTAGGTATTATTGTATATATGATTATGTATTATTGTATTGTTGTAATAATAACAGCGATACAAAAGCAGGACTTAAGCGAAGCCCCATGACTGCGCTATCCTTCTGTTGAGGGGTGATAAAGATTAAAACGGTGCACGCTACGGAGAGAGGTGCGCACAGTAGGAGCGCCGCTTTTCAGCATTTCTGTACCGGAGTTATTCTGCTGGAAAACAATTTTGGAGCATCTTTCACCCAAAACAAAGAATGAATATGCTGACTGCTTCTCTGTTGGAACTCTGTTACCCCTCCCGTAC
>NC_049993.1:7570464-7611415 GCF_000003815.2 Branchiostoma floridae | reverse complement strand
GATTACGGGATTTTCTCTTAGGTAGGAATTGGCGGATTCTCCTAGGAAGGAGATTCCCGGTTGCAGGTCGTTTTCCCAATATCTTAGCATCAATTGAGTTTGGAATGGGAGTTGGCCCCTAGGAGAGACCCCGATGGCAATCTATACTAGTAGAATCGTCGATTCTCCTAGGAGAGACCCCGATCGGAGCTGGCCCGAGGACCAGCTCTGATCGAGATCTCTCCTAGGAGAATCGACGATTCTACTGGATCGACATCTCTCCTGTGACATATACAATGGGCGAGTCCCTGTGCTGCCACTGGTATGTAAATTTTTTAATTTCACTACGTGATAGCAACACATTTTCATTAGACCTCCTTCTGATTCAGTTCTGACAGTTCATACTTAGTTACATTTATATCATATTGATAACGAATTCAGCAGCTATTTCAAAGGGTACGTAATATTGTCTTTATTTGTCATAAACTACTAGTAAAATGGGATACTATGCTAAAGATGCCCGAATCCAACAGATACACCAGGGCGTGTCTTCGTTTGTGCCGATAATGATCTGGTAAACAAACGTTCGTGTCATGAACATCGACAATGAGTGCATCAGCCGTAACTGTCACTGACAATTACATGTAATAGCCTCAACTTGATAGCCTGAATAAATTGCCGTGCAGCTCACTTGTCAGGGTTTACAAAGTAATGTTACAAAATGCTTCTTGTGCTGTAATACTGTACAACATAATTCTGTTCAAGCACACAGACATGCAGACGGAAAAACAGGCAGACAGAAAGACCTGAAAATATTCTTCTCGGCGGAATGTAAACCGTATTATTGCTCGGTTCTTAGGCAGAAGGGAGGAGGTACGGCAACACTCCTATTTTTTGCAGTGTCATGTCATAATTTTGCGGTAGAAAGATCAGCGCAAAAACCGCGAAAGTAAAACCATTTCAAGATTCACAGTACCGCCTTTGCCGCCGATACACCTGCTGGGTCTGATACAACTCAACACAGTCAAAAGCTGACGTTAAACTTTGTTACAGCATTCAACATGGCGTAGTGAGAAATATATCTCCCAGGCTCATTTTCTATACTGAGACCAGGTAATGTCTATCATTGCTTCAACAAACATCACCTAAAAGCTGACGTTAAACTTTGTTACAGCATTCAACATGGCGTAGTGAGAAATATATCTCCCAAGCTCATTTTCTATACTTAGACCAGGTAATGTCTATCATTGCTTCAACAAGCATCACCTAAAAGCTGACGTTAAACTTTGTTACAGCATTCAACATGGCGTAGTGAGAAATATGTCTCCCAGGCTCATGTTCTAATGAGACCAGGTAATGTCTATCATTGCTTCAACAAACATCACCTACCAGACCACGGAGAGAGGACCAGTCCGTCGGCAGGAAGAACTAATGACAGTGCACTTTTTTTCTATGCAGTCTGGCTCCAACTTCAGCTTTAGCAGCTGAGGGCGCTGACGTAGGTCGCTGTACCCTGGTATCCAGAGAACAGCGCTCGCGGCTACGGTTCTTTCCCGGGCCGCTAGCAACATAGCCCCGTAAACCGACTTTAGCCGGCCCGGGGAGATACGCGTAAACTCCCTTAGCCGGCTAAGTTGTCCTCTGATATCCAGGGTAAGGTCGCTGAAGTTGTTGTTGATGCTGGTCTTGAATTTATGTCTGTCTGGGATTACAGTGTTGGTTGCAAAGTTGTTTTTTACGAAGGACCATTGGGACAAAACCTGTTTTAGCGAAGGAGCTGTGTGCTCACAGCGAAGGGGCTGCATGCTCGTCGAAGGAGCTGTGTGCTCACAGCGAAGGGGCTGCATGCTCGGCGAAGGAGCTGTGTGCTGACAGCAAATGGGCTGTGTGCTCAGCGACGTACCTGTGTGCTCGGGGAAGGTTCAAAGATGATGTTAGATATCAAAATATAGAAAAGCAAGCGGCATTTGGATTTATAAACTCAAATCTCGTCAGATGGAACCAAACAAATTTACCCGCGTATTCATTGTTCCGTAGAGCGAATATATAGACGTCTAAAAGTTTTTCCGCTAGTGGGTGTAGGAAGGGCGAAATAGCCAAATATTGTATTTCATTGTGTATTGTTTGCTATCATGTTGTAAGGACTAGAGTTAGTTTGCTGGTTGTGTCTGTGCCACAACGCTGAGGTGTGAATCGCGATTAGCATCATCTGGAAAGTAAGACTTGTGTTATTC
Organism: Branchiostoma floridae; assembly: GCF_000003815.2. NCBI lineage: Eukaryota > Metazoa > Chordata > Leptocardii > Amphioxiformes > Branchiostomatidae > Branchiostoma > Branchiostoma floridae. The sequence continues at coordinate 7,609,202 of NC_049993.1, read as the reverse complement.
CCCAGATGTTAGCGTATTTCACACAGAACTCATAAGAACCATTAGCATGTCGTCCATGTGTTATTGTAATTCACACTGAAGCCCTAGAACTCGTTAGCAGGTAGACATTAGTTCTTCATCCTTTCATCTCTAAAACAACAAAGACAAATCAAAAGGTTTCTTCACTGTTATGATATGTATGGTAAAGGTACTTCCTGGAGTGAACCCGAGACACTCGTCTCGCAGCCATGTGTCAGAAGAAGGTGAATAAATTCAAGGCTTTTGCTCAGAGAGTTCAGTTGAATCCATGGTTGCGTCAAGGTGAGGCTGTCTTGAGAGCGAAGCCTTTGTGTGAGCAGAGAATGCCTTGTGTCCGTGTGGTCAATTCCCTCTAGTGTCGAACTCTTGTAGCAGATTCCCAAAGAACCGGGAGTTACCACCTTTACCCCACTTACAGCATAGCATTTTTTTTGTTTAAGAACAACATCAGGTTTGCGAAGTTCGGGCTTTATATCATTGAATGGACATTCCCAGCTTTAATCGGATTTACATTCAACCAAACAAAGGAAAGTGCCAAGTGGCAAGCACACAGGGGATTGCTGTTAAACCTGGTGCCGACATGTGGTTCACAACGTGGTTAGAACTAATTGATTGAGCAAGTAAAAAGTCACTATAGCTGTGTCTACGTACGTGAAACTGTAGCCGCACGAGCAACTACCTGAAAAGGCAGTTTACGAAATGTTAGTAGCTAGGAAATTGGAGATTAGCTTGGCGATTTACTCGGAGATTAGCAAGCCCAGGACACAAACAAGCTTAGGGGCGCGGCTGGTTTTGTCCCTTGTTACCTTCGCCCTGATGGCTATGTTTCGCGCGCGCGCGCGTGTGTGTGCGTGACGTGCGTCGGTGCCGTGTGTGCATGCGTGCGTGCATGTGTGTGTGTGTGTGTGTGTGTGTGTGTGTGTGTGTGCTGTGTGTGTGCGCGCACATTTTGGGCCTCCTGGCGGCTTCTTCATGTTTCTGTCGTGAGCTGTCTTTAACGCCCCTCTCCTTTCACCTCAACCATCATTGTCGAAAACACAAATTACATTATATCTTACTTATGGGATTCCCCAAATCAACTCTGGTAGCATATTCGAACATTTGTTGGCTTTCAAATCAATTAGTAGACTGCGTATGGCGAAGAGTAGTACGAAGAAATATCGTCTGAAAAATCCAGTTTAAGGGAACATAACCGTGAATCAACCGTGTCGAGTTAGCCAAGTTCGTTTTAAGATTAGCCTCCGTCGCAGACGTCGGGCGGGCTGGCTTTTATTTTATGGGGGAGGGGAGTTTTCAGCGATTTCCAGCGTTGGCTAGGTTCTGTTATGTCGGGAAAGGGAGTTTGCCGAAGAAGGGAGTTTGTCGAGGAAGGGAGTTTGCCCCGCCTTGAATAGTAAACAATCGACAAAGTGTACCCAACACGCCCTGTCCTGACAGACTATTACACTGCCGCCTGACTGACACACAATTCCTAAGAAGGTCAAGGGGCAAGCCTGTCATGAGAGGGTGACTCCACACAAAGTCCGAAAGGTCGGTCCTGCCATTTCACAGCAGCCGCCACAAATATAGGGGCTGTGAGTCGTGGACTGAGAATTTGTTGTCTCTCATATCAACATCTAATGGAGACCCGAACATGGCTGTTTCTGACAAGTAAGCCCATTTAGTGTATAACTACGTTACGTTATGAAGGGCGCCCTCTGTAATGCGATTGAACAACTTCAGAATCTGTATTACGTGACTGTGTTTTAAATCACTGCACAGATTTCATCGTTTAAAACGTGACCGTTTTGTACAGTATCCTGTATCACCTTTTGAGAATGAAGTCATGAACATCAGATCCAGTCTAGGCCTAATTTAACAGACTGTCAAATGTTTAAGACATGTGTTATTGGCGTTGTCGGTAAAACTGCACAAAGTGTTAACTGACGGTTTCCAGACACCAATTGTTGCAGTCTTTTCTACCGCACGTTCTGCGTTATTTATGTCGTAACATAGAACGTCCTGGGACAATCTTGTTTCCAACTTGCCTTCCAAGATTCTACAATACGACACGGAATTGTAAATTGCCACGCCCAAAATTCAACGTCCGCTAGGTTGGCTGGGCTGAGATTCGGTGACCAAAACAAAAAAGCAGATCTTGATAACAAGTTACAAAGCAGACAAACACGTGCACTGTTGGTGTTTATTACGGTACGCTATTCAGAATAAACCCCGGGAGAGGTACAGCAGACGGGTTGTTTCCCAATTCCAGATTACATACAGATAAACGGTGTAGGTTCGCAACTAAAACGGCCAAGATTTGTATACTATATATAATGATAGCGTGGTGAGAGGTTAGATCTGGACACATTCCAAAGTCCACTTGCTGTTCAAGCCTAGTGTGGTCGTTGTCGTCCCAACGACAGCTAGATGCTGTTCAATCTTGCTGAATTACAGTTGCTGGTCGATGGACGTTTTGTATTTAAAAGAATGCAACGACGAAACCTTAAGAAAATGTTCAGGTCCAGTCGCTTACAAAGGTACTGTTACATTCTACTAAGGTGTTTATGGTTACACAACTGTAACTCATGATCAAGATCCTGTCTTGTGTCTTGTGTTAATGCACTCAATATGCGTTAACGTGGATTGTTATAAGTTTTGGTATGTAGGTAAGAATTGATGTATTAAAAAAACCTATTCATTTTGGACACGTTGAGCAGCTTTTTTCAAATACTGCAGCATCACAGACCACCACCCCTTTTTGCCTCTGTCCTACAGCGCTGTCGCTGCTAGCAGTGACGTCACACCAGGACCGCCCTACGTCACGCCCTGACGTGTCCGGCCTGGACCGAGCCAACATGACGTTTGTGGAGTACTGGACGCGACTGCGGCAGTGCGAGACTAACCTGGTCCAGTCCATGTGTCAGAACCCCGGCACCACTGTCCAGCAGTGCAGGTTCAATGCTTAAGCTTTGTTAGGCCTTAGGGTACAGTACGAGCGTGTATGTCAAGTCCGTATGAGGTCCGTATTGACATGTTATACGCCGTCGTATACACAATACACATCTCATACGCATCTCTTAAGGCTTTTAAGGCTCAGGAGCTGTCAAAATCCTGGCCATGTTAATGTTATTTTGGAAGAACTTTTTCTTTTTTCCCGTTTGACCAATTGCTGACGTCACGTATCCGCAAGATCACGTGTTTGTAAATCTCGCGAGTTTACATTCTGTAGTGATTGGTCATCAGTATTGATCCTGATGAAGGCGACAGCTAGTGGTCGTTGAAAATTTGATCCATGTATACTATTGTGTTGGAAGAAAGTTTAGCATTGTACTAATTGACGATTACTACGAACTCAGATGAGCTTCCATGAGAACCCTTTATATTTTCCTAATTTGTATACTCACTTTAACTAATACCATCCCGTAACCGTTTAGTTCAGGACACATCGCTGCGGACTTCAGCCAGTGTGTGCGCTCTCTCCTGTTCGACTGGAACTGTAACAACTCCTGTGACCCAGCGGAGGTTAACGTGCTGGTGGAACAGACCATGGCGCAGAGCTTCGTGTTTAACGACTCTGATAACTGCGCCGGGTAAGGTTGATGGATACTTGTGTTGTTGTTTCGTATAATGTAAGGTTATCAGGCAAATTGTGACGATAAAGGTAACATCAGCTTTTTGAAATTTTGATTTGTTACCTCAATAACCCTCAGAGTCCTGTAAAGCACTAGCCAAGAGTCCAGCCTTGGTTAGCTTTGATCAGCTACCAATTGTCACTACTCTGGAGAAGCATAGTGTGATTGTGAAAATCACATTTCGGATAAAAATACCCGTTGGTATATTAGTCGCATCTATACATACTGAACTATGCGTGCAGAATGTTTATGTATGCCTCATGTTCAACAGCCAGAATCAATTCAGATTTCTGAAGTGGCGTCAATCCACTTTTGTTTCCACATGCACACTACAGGTATGGGGGAGACTTTGTTCAGCGGGATCCGCCGGAGTTCTTGGCGGGTTGTTCTGCCGACTTCCCCGCACAGGTTACCGCCTACTGCTACACTCCCTTCCTGGACAAATGGCAGGATAATCCTGCCGACCCAACCTTATGTAGGTAAGTAAAACTGACGAAAGATAGTGGATACTATCTGAAACGTCTGACCGTTTCCAAAATTATGTCCAGTTGCTCGAGTACGTAACTGCTTTTTGGCGTATCTTATTAGTTGCCTGGCTGTCTAACCTTCATCAACGTAAAAGTGTCATGGTCAAATATTGGCTTGATTTTTTTTATGTTGTGTATATAGTTTTGTTCCAGTTTGCATCGATAGCTTCTCATCTAAAGTTGCATCAACCAGTTGAAAAAATTAAATGACTTGGAGAACATATTTTGCACTTGGTGTTGAACTCTAAACTTGTCAACTGTTGCAGGCAGTACGCGTACACGAAGGAATGCTGGCACCAGCTGACCTCCACCCTCTGTAACTATGACGACCCTGTGATTGACTGGCTAGATCCACAGTGGGACGACTTCAACCCCTTCATGGAACACTGTCCATGTGACGCAGGTATAACGCACACACATGCAGCAAGGCTTTCCAACCCATGAAGTTACCAAACCGGACTGATAATGTTTTTTCTAGAACATTCGTCGAGTGAAACTCGTTGGCGCCATACTAACGGTACAGTAAGGGCATCTCACTATCCTTAAAAAACGCCTGGAGCTAGGTATGCAAAAGCTGATTGTGACAGGTGGATTTATTTTATGTAACGTTAACAGGACCAGCTATGTAGAGTTGAATCGTCCTTTGCCGATTTCCAGCCGAAAAGTCACGTCCAGAGTTCGTTTCTCTTTTCCTCCGCGAGAGAAAGTAGTCGTTCCATAGCTCATCTTGATCCAAAAGTGGCTTGATAAATGAATGTTAGCTTTATCCTGGTATTTACTAATTATTCACTAATTATTCAACTATTCAATTGTGAACGTTAACGTTAACGTTATATCTTTTACATGTATCAGATGGTGCTCCTATTTTGTTCACTTTTTTGAGCATCAAGCATCATATGCAAGTATGCCTGCCTAACAATCTTTCTTCGCCGCTGTGACGTTAATACACCGCAGTAAAAAATTGCTACAAATTATGGTCAAACCACGTCGTTATGGCAACCAGCCATCACGTGACTAAGTTGGCGGGAACTAAATAAAGGTTCAAACAAACTTCTAGCACAAACATAACGAAGGGAATGAATTTCTTGCAACACGACATTACAAGGTTCCTCATAGATCTAACTAGAAAAATAATGTTAACGTTACATATCTAATGGTTACTTATCATAACCATCTGGCCTTAAAATTACTGAAGAGTCTGGGTCTTAACTTGGATTTAGTGACCTGTATTCAGACCTTTAAAAACTAGTTTCCTCGAGAGGAGAGAAAGAAAAAGGCTCTTTTCACGAACGCGTCCACCATGTAACGTTACAACACAAGTGTGGAGATCGAGTAGCTTATCATCCAACCGTCACATGAAAACGATCTATACGATGTAACGTTAATCATGACTAAAACCCTAACCTTAAACTAGCGGTTTGGCCATAAAATCACCCAAAAGTGATCCCAGTAGACATGAAATTGCGAACCTACCCAGACTTCAAGCCAATAGGGTAACACGTTATTCATACAGGAGATAGCCAAAGGTTCAACGCATCTCACTCACTCACATATTGATACATGCAAAAGCAAGGGCGTTTTAAATGGGCTTCCCGCCAAATCAATATATGACAAAATCGAAACTAGGCTAAAATCAGCATAAAACCCAACAAAAGTGGATTCTACTGAGAGACAGTAAATTTAACGTATGATACGTACCGCCATGTTGATCCAGTAGCCGACTCGTGTTGAAATCAGCTGTCAAACTGTCGGATGAAATTTCATCCCGCCCTGCTGAAAAAGTTCGTCCTCAGCAACGACGTTGTTGAGGATCGCGGAAAGAAAACCTGTTTTATTTTCCTTCGATCGAGCACGTGGCTTTCGGTTTGTGACAGGAGAGCGATAAACCATCGGTACAAAATATAGATTGGGGAAGGAGGCTGTAATAGATATTCTTTTTTGTAATAGATATTGAAAATATGAAAAATATCATCAATTTTTATATGTCATGGAACGCGGAAGGAAAACAGCACAGACGGTAGTGAGTAGGATGCATGCTTGTGAACACAGTGTGTTATAACGTTAGTTATATCAGTTATAGTGACACAATGTACAGTACAATCATTCAGAAGAAGGTACACTTGGCCTCTTCCTACCAACCTCTGCTGGAAGAGTTAGGTCACATTTCTGGGGTCCAACCGGGCTGTTGTGGAAACGAAAATAGAAATGTATACGTAAAGACATAATGCGCACGACTATTCTCTTAACGTTTTGTGTAGTTTGGTGTCTTTTATTATATCATACTTTTCGTTCCCGAAAACTGCCCAGCTGGGCCCCGATTTGGAAATGTGACGTATAACTAACAAGTGCCTTGTTCTGTCTTGTACCAGCACCTCAGACGGACGTCTCAGAGCGCCCTGCTATAGAAGTCATACCAGTGTTTGACGTGGGCAGCTGTAACTACGTGGAGTGGCTGGAGACGTACCGCCTGTGTGAGGACAAGCTGGTCTCGTCGATGTGCCACAATCCGGACACTACTCTGCAGCAGTGCGCGTAAGTAACAGCCTCCGTCAGGCCTCCTTTTTTGTGACAGTAGCAATACTTAGTATGCCAAAAAGCAGTTACTTAAGCACAAGGCCTTCCTATGGGGGTACGAGGATCGTAGAATTCGGTAAAATAATTAGGAAACTTGCCAGGGTCAGCACCCCACACAACTCCTCCGGTAGCAAAGCTGCCCTGGCAAATTATTCTTCCTATAACATCCAGTGTATTCAGTCTGGTATACGTAGAGACAAGTACTAGTAAGTAACAATTAATCTTCCCCCTCGAATCAGCATAAAAGTGCATGTGTGTTGGTATAGACGACATTATATTTAGCACAGGATGCGACATTTTATACAGTACAGAATACGACATTAAAGTTAGTACAAGTACGGCAAAATTGATTTCGTCGCACCCATCTTATAGAAAAAGCTTGACCTTTCGTGGTAGAAGGGCCTCTGCTGATAGTAAGGTTAAGCTATTTTGCAAAGTAAGGTTTGGACACCGAATTCTCTCACCGGTTTACCAGTCAAGTGCTCACGTCCCACCGCCGGAAAGTGGCAACAATCGACTCCTACTAGGTTAGTTATCCTGAAAAAAAGTTCTAGAAAAAAGTCAAGAAAACAATTTTCAACACATCTACAGTGGTACCTAACCTGTACATTCCTCCACTATTGTTTGCTATATCCATGTTTCTGTTTGCACGATAAGGACCGGAGAGATCAGCAGTACCTTCACGACCTGTGCCCGCCAGTCCTTCCACACCTGCTTCTCCGGCACGGGCGTACCTGAGGAACAGGTGCAGCAACAGGTGGACGCCAGGATGAGCGGTAGGTGTGAAGAAAAAATGCTCTCCAAACAGAGATACAGCTCCGGATTGTTTGGTCGAACCTTTGTTTGGGCGTTCTCTGACGGCCTTTCCTAAATAAGAAAGGAGAAACTCAAGAAAGAAAAAAAACGCTAAAAATGAAAGAGAAAGTAAGCAACATCTGCTTTTAGAGAAGGAGAAAGAATCATTTCTAGTTCATGTTCAAAGTTCTAATTTAAGCATTCAATGGTGATTTTTAAGCGGGCACAATAAACACTGTCTTTAGTAAAACTTCAGCACCAAGGACAGGTACCGATCCGGAGACCTGGCGATCAACAAATTCGGCCGAAGGTCGTTTGACACTGTAACATTGCAGTAGAGACATCTTAAATAGACTAAGGCATTCTTCAACGTACTTGCCAAAAATAGGTATCGAAGAAGCAAAGACCTCTAGGCAAGATCGCTTGTTTACAAATGGGTCGATTCAGCCAGTCAAAAGACATTCTAAATAGCGATGGCAACTTTGGAGGCCGTATTTGGCCTGTAGACTTAAAGATAACTGGGGGATATATAACGTTAAAAAGCTAGAAGCAACATATTCCTTAAACAAGTCGCAAAGGCTGCAATTCAGCTAGTTCGTAGGGCTTCCAGTCAAAGTCATTGTATCTAATTGTACATTTGATAGTAGAAAAAGCGTGATTTGTGTGTTTTGCAGACCCCATGCTATCGAACACCACGTGGTTCTGCCAGCTCTACGGCCTTGATTTTGCCCTGCCGTGGGAGATATACGGGCCCAGGTGCAACTTCAAGTTCACGGAGAGGAACACTGCCTGCCTGCAGCCGCTGCTGGACATATGGAGGGAAAATCCGGCTGACCCTCGAATCTGCAGGTATTTTGAGAGAGCCATTTTGCAGACGTGTTGTCATCGTGTTGTTATGAAGAACATGCAGTTATGAAGAATTTGCAATAGAGCTATCCAGTTCTAGATTATTTTGTTTCAAACAGACACACATGGTATAGTAACCAAACATTTACAAAATACATCGATGAAGGTTAGACATCCAGGTAATAGGACACACTAAAAAGCAGTTACTCAAGCAACTGGATATGACTTTGGAAATTTTCAGAGGTTTCAGGTAGCATGCATTATCTTTCATCAGTGATGAGAAAATCTGGATGGAACCTACTCTTCAACCAGATTTCCAGTGTCACTGACAAAAGATATTGGATGCTACCTGAAAAGTCTGACCGTTTCCAAAATCATATCGTTGCTCAAGTAACTGCTAATGGCAAAACATCTACAAAGAATGTATTGCCCTAAATGTAAGCAAACATGTTTTTTAAAGTTGAAGAAAATAGCTTTGAGGGTTAACGTTACACCCTCATTCCCTAAAAATGTAATTTTGAAAACGATCACTGACTTTAAAACATAAACATGTTTTTTCCCAGGGATTTCCGCATAATGAAGGATTGTTGGCACAGGAACATCAACCAGAACTGCCTGCTGGACGTGGGCCTGAAGGCCATCACAGACTGGTTTGACAGCCAGTTTGACGACTACAACCCATTTGTGCAGTGTCCATGTGTGCTGGATACTTCACCTGCTGTTATGGTTCAAGGGACGACTTGCGCTGTGCTCATAGCGGCTTTACTCATGTTGATAATAACCATATAAATATCAAATAAACTTGATATTGATGTGAGGAATAAAAATATGTGTCAATTAAAATGCAGAATCCATGTTTTTGTCGGAAACACATAGAACACAGAGATACAAAGAGAATGACAACAATGCTATTGCACACCATCATCTGTTGAACATTGACATATACACACGAGTTGTACTTACATGTGTAATCAAATACACAGTTATACATACAGTCAACATATGCCAGTATTCCATTTTATGTGCTTAATATACACAACTCACTGGAAGGCCTGTTTCTAAAGTCAAACATATCCCATTGGATAGGGCTTGTTGACCTGTGACCATCGACTGATCTTTAAAAATCTCTCAGTGATCGAGACTGAGCTGAACTTCGTACAATACATCCATGACTGTCCTACAAATGTCATGTAATACACATTTCATATGGCAAATGTGACCGTGCTGGTGTAATAGTGGTACATTGTACTTTGGTTGGAAAGCATTCAAACTCTTTACTTGTACGGTGACTACAACATGTATTGTATGTGTAATCTGAACTTCAGCTCCAATTCACAAAGAATGCATCAATATACATTTATATGTCAGTTTAACACTACTTCACCTTTATCCGTGGGGTAACCTATATTCGTTGTTTTTAGAAACGGGGTTATTTCTAATATCAAGTCGACGGATGGTGGCTTCAAACTTCTTTGAACCAAATATTGCAATTTAAAACCACCAACCGTTGACTTAACATCCCTAAGTAAATACATAGTTTTTAAAACGACGAATATAGGTTACCCCACGGATAAAGGTGAACTATCGTTACACAGTAAAGCTACAAATCTGTTAAGATGTCAGTCCTAGACTTCATATCAGGGCTGTCTCCAGAATTAATTTTTTTCTGTCCCACTCATTGTTTGAAAGCTCATGTTGTTAATTTCCATTCTACTTTCATCATTTTCATGTCACTTTTTTGATGGACAAGTTAACCCCCAAAAAAGAAATTTCCATCCAGGGACAGAGGGATGGGTCCTGGAGACAGTCCTGGTTCATATACTCTGATAGCAATTTTTTCCATATCACAATTTCATTCATTATCTTTTCTAAACCTGTAAGTACAGAGCCATCATCATATGGCATGTTAACTTTGCACTTCAAATTTTGGCATCCTTAACATAAAACTTCACTTCTTGGGAATTTTAACAATTACTGTATTCACAGATTACCTGATAGCTGAGCAGTACAAAAATCTTACATCTTAAAAGTCCCCAAGTCTGGACAGTATCCTTCTACTATTCACAGATGTATGGCTACTAGATGATTTGTGCATTGTTTCTAATAGCCATTGGAAAAAAAATGTATGAAAAATCTACAGGATGTTGAGAAGAGTAGGGGGGGGGGGGCCCTGTTTGCTTGGATCAAAATGCAAGCCATAGCAAAGCCACATTGCAATACCAACTAGATAAAAAGTCACTGTGCTCCACTAAGGATAACGGCTTTACTTTACATTTTACATGGGAAGCAAACTACACACATGTATATTGTATTGCATCCATTTAACGTGACATGATTCTCAAGGTCTGTGCGGTTAGAAGTGTGCTGAGCCCTGTACATCTGGGCTGCAGTTCTGTACTCAGTTGGTAGAGTGCGCTGCTGGTGCCAGCAGCCTGTCTGTCTCCCCGTATTCTACCTCGTCGTCATAATCATGTTCTTGTGATTCGTCAGGGTCCTTCAAGGGAAGTTCCTTCACAGACCGCATCTTGGAGAAGTTCAGTACACCACCCTATAGTGGAGAGACAGGGAAATATTACAAGGAGAAGTATACCACTCTATAGCACAGAGACAGGGCTCATTATGGGCAGTGGACTGGTTTTATTTATCAAAGGTCATCAAAACATCACTTGAGGTTACGGGTTAGCTAAATCTACATGCCGATGAGAACTGGGTGAGATGGATGAGAAAGTAGGACTGAAATGATGAACATCAAGATAGTTGATATTGACATGTACATTAAGGACTTCGTAAACCTTCCAGGTGACCTCTTGAGATTACATATAATACTCCAAAAAACAAATAGCCTGCCTGCCTACCAGTCTGAGTGCCTAGGCTAGGGACTACCCTCTTGCTCACTCTGTTGGCTTCCTCTATATTGCATGGTCCAGAGCCATAGCAGGGCACATGTATTCATTTATCTACCTTTCCTCTAAATACAATACTGCTCTGCGCCAAAGGGTAAAATGGCACTTTTCTTGTGCTGATAAAAATGCACAACTCACCGATCTCCTGTCTACGATGTTGAGCATGACAGAGGTGGCCACACACGCCAGGGAGTTTGCAAACAGGAAGATGATCATGTACTTCCACCGGTACAGGGGGATGGGGTCACTGTACAAGTACAAACATCATGGTCATCAGGCTATATTCAAGTGCACACACACGTATTATACAATGCAAAAAAAATTATGCAAAGCAAAGCAGCTATCCTCTATTGAGGTGAAATATACCGCTTATGCTTTCTCAAGTACAAGTAACAAGTACTGTGGTAGTGAAATGTATGTGACTCAATGCAAAGACCACACATGCCTCTCGTTACCCGTTTTGTTGCATGGCAACACATTAAAAAGATTTAGAATGGATTAAAGATTATCACATTATAACTTCCCAGAAAACAAGGATGATTTGATGTCATTAAGGGTTAAATGTGTTGATCTGTTTTGAGCAGAACCACAAAGGCCTTACTTTTGTAATTTTGCAGTAGGGAGAAAACAGAGTGTTTGCAGTGGTTTTAATTTCACAGTTGGAACAATAATATCGCTACAGTCACATAATGGACAAACATTTTCGCAATGGTTTTAAAATTGCTATGAAGACGTCAGCGCCCAAAACTGGAAACATTAAACCAAATATTTCCCCATTTTCAGCAGCATAATTATAAGGCATGGTGACCCCTCCATGACTAGTTTATTAATCATGACAGTTACTGACTCTCCGTGCTTGTGTAGCAGAGCTCCGATGACGAGGTTACAGATGCCGATGCCGATCATCTGTACGGACGTGGTGAGGCCCATGGCTGTCCCGATGGTGGCCTGGGACACAACCAGGGGGATGGACGGCCACAGACTCGCCTGGGTGGGGAACAAACAACACAGGAAACTTAGTAACCACTACACTAGGGGGATGGACGGCCACAGACTCGCCTGGGTGGGGAACAAACAACACAGGAAACTTAGTAACCACTACACTAGGGGGATGGACGGCCACAGACTCGCCTGGGTGGGGAACAAACAACACAGGAAACTTAGTAACCACTACACTAGGGGGATGGACGGCCACAGACTCGCCTGGGTGGGGAACAAACAACACAGGAAACTTAGTAACCACTACACTAGGGGGATGGACGGCCACAGACTCGCCTGGGTGGGGAACAAACAACACAGGAAACTTAGTAACCACTACACTAGGGGGATGGACGGCCACAGACTCGCCTGGGTGGGGAACAAACCACAAGAAACTTAGTCACCACTACACTAGGGGGATAGACGGCCACAGACTCCCTGGGTGGGGAACAAACAACACAGGAAACTTAGTAAGAGTCACCACAAACATGTCTCAAAATACATTTGTATCATGAATCAAAGTTGAATAAAAATCTGGACTTTCCCTACAACACTCAATGAACATTCAAGTTAATATACTTCAATTTTTTTGCATTTTCCAGGGATAATGATTGGTAAAGTATTCAAACACTTACATACAGTTTAAGTACAGGTAGACACTGGAAATACCTGCAAAGCTTTGAGTTTAACCCCCTAACCTAACCCTGGTTAACCTTTATTCGCGGGGTAACCTATATCCGTTGCTTTCAGAAATGGGTATTCAGGGATATGAAGTCGACGGACGGTAGTTCCAAACTACAATATTTGAGACATATTACAACTTGAAACTACTGTATATTCAGTTGCTATCCCTTAATGCCGTATTGGTAAACACAACGAATATAGGTTACCCTGCGGATAAAGGTGAACTTGTGTTACATACACTGGTAGTATTTGGAACCCTGATCCATGACATCTAAATATAAACCTATTTGTACAAGCCTTTTGTAACTTACAGCAGCGATGGAGTACATGATTCCCAGCCAAATGGTAGCCACTAACGGATGGACGTAGGTGAAGGCCAGAAGTCCGAACACTGGGAGGGTCAGCACGGCACAGGTCACCGCCAGGATACCCCGGAAACCTACAAAATCCTACCAGGAACAATTGGAGAAGATTACAGAAATCTATTATGACAAGATCATATATACATATTATATACCTCTTTAACTGAGCAAGGCACCACCTTTAAAAAAACAAGAACTTTTGCCAAGTCTACTCATACTGTAATATAATGAATATAGCAAAATGTATTGTTCGTTTCACACCATCAATTTTTCACATGATAACATGGGACAGACAATAAAGTTGGGGTGTTTGAAAATGATTTCTTTTTAATAGTTTGCCTATTTTTTAAATCTTTTTGCCACAACATTGAGCAACTATTCCTCCTTAACAGCCAAAGTGTAAATCCAACCTCTTATTTTTGTCCTGGTCCATCATTGACAATCATAGTATTTATATTAGCATATTAACACAAATAAGTACAAACTTGGCAATAAAGAACGGCATCTTACAATAGCAATCCCGATGAGTGCAGATGCCACCATGGACACAAAGTAGATGGCGCCAGCAAAATAGGACGAGGTGTCAGGGGGGTAGTGGTATTTGTCCTGGATAAAGTTGCTGGAAAAAACATCAACATTATTTTATAATTACTCTTCATTTTTATTACTAGAAATATGAAGGACCATAATGAGATTAACAATCTGTTTCCTAGTAGGTATTTCACAGAAACACAGCATCATAGTTTGTTACTTCTCAGGATTACAAAGTTTCAGTACTGTAGTAAGAAATAGTCAGATTCATGTTATACCTGCACAACCCATTTTCTATTTCTTTCAATCCATAAAAAAAACAATGTTCAAATCTTGGCCCTGTACCATATCTAATCCTGTGATCTGCTGTGTAAAAGGATGTTGTTTTGGACTGGTGCAGGATAGATGGACATCAGGAATTCCTACACAGCTCCAATTTTACCTGCTTTTTTTATTTATTTATTTATTGATCTTTAGGGTAGTCCCTTCAGTTAACGTAGTAACTGATTTCCAAGCCCTATATTCATGTTCGCACATGTTCGCACAACGACGGGTTATACCGCCCCTTACGGGGTGACACACCCGTCCGGGTGAATGATGTAGATCACCATGTGGCTGATACGAGACAGAGGTCGCCAGGCCTCCATCCGGGTGATTTGAAGTGGATCACCAACTTCCGACAGAAGGATTTGCACCAACGCACGTGTGGGGGTTCTTTAACGTGCATGGGGTATGGCTCTCCCCATACACGGGACCTCCGGGACCTGCTCTAACCTGTATATGCAGTTTTTTAGCACAAAATGACAGACATGAATCTAGTTGTGCCCTCTAGCAACTATAGCTTTCATTGAGCCCTGAATGAGAAAACCCACCTGGCATCAGCTACGAAGGGAAAGACTCCGTTATAGAAGAACATGATGGTGAGTACCAGCAGCCAGAATGATCCAGTAAAGTACTTGATATCTGTGAACCTCTGGAAAAAAGGAAGAAAAACTCAAATGTGTCATTGAGTATAGTAAAATCTATGTTTCACATGCTATGGGCCACATTTGCTAATTACGTAATGTGTGTATCACCAACTTGAAAGCATATCAGTAACTAGAAAAAAAATTAAAGTGACATACCATTTTCTTGGACTGGACAGCCATATTTTCCGTCTGAAAGTAGCAAAACATCAACATTGTAATTTTTTTAAACAACAAGAAATATGTTTTCAAAACAAAACATAGAGCTTAAAGAAGAAGAAATATCTAATTGACAACAAGAAAGAGTGCAAAAATTCAGACGGTAAGAAGAATGGGTTTGCAGGAAATATTGCAATAGAAAAGCCAAAGTTGATAATATTTCCAGTCTTCCTCTCTTGGGCCACAGTGTATGACAAAATGTTGGTCCATTTAGTGTATCAGGTACTGAAAAACCACAAATCTGCTTTAGTATGTTTCTTGCATTCTTAATGACACTCACCTGCCCAAGGTTCTTTACTCCAACCACATCCAGAGCACTGACAATGGCTGCTGAAATAAAGCCTAGCCCACACAGGATTGCACCTGGAATAAAACAGTTCCTTGCAAATTACCACAACAGTACATAACGTTATACTTATAGATCCAGAAGATAATTTAATGGTCTATTTTTCTTTCCTGAGCTGTTTTCATGAGCCCCTCCTAGCATTTTACATGAAAACTGCACACGAGACCTGTACTGATGTCTGTAATCACAGTCCAAAGCTATCAACTTTCTGATTGTCCTTTGGACATTTTTGTTCCATGTTCTCTTCATCCAAGATCTTTACGAACCACAGTCTGAGGGATTTTACCTTATCAATATTAAAATCATCAAAATTTGCTGCTTATTGTAATGGACAGAAATTTTAAGCCAACTGGACATTTAACTACAAAATGTTGGTTTCACGTTGTGTTACCTACCTCCCCATAGGGTCCAAGTCAGTCCAAACTTTTCCTCAAAACTTTCTGTCACAAAGAAGTTCAGCACACTGCCCTGTGATGTGAAGGGAGACAGTCATGTGTAACAAAGTTAAGATACTTAACCTACATGTATCCAGCAAATTATTTCACAGAGAAGACTACAACGACAATTCTATCCTATTGCCACACACAGGCAAAACTGTCTGTAGCGACCACTCGAGAGACTTTAGAAAATACTCTGCCTATAACTCACCAGGCGAGACACAGTAAGTGTCAGACCAAACGCCAAAGCCAGCTCCTTCCCCTTGAACCAGAAGGCAGTGATTCTGTTCTGTACAACTGCAAGAAAAAAATATGCACTGCATAAAATAGAATGTGCTATGTTCAAGTCCAAACATACTATCTAGTAACACTTAACGAGCAAGGAAGAACTTCAGGCTTACATTGACTGCACAGATGGGTAAAAAAAGTCATCTTCTGTATCATGTACCTACTAGGCTAATTTTTTCCTCTTAATTTCATGGCTGGAAAAGTAAGGTAATCACCTTGTACCTAGTAATAATAATACATATTCATTTCTTTGTCAATCAAAGTGCTGTAAATGCAAAAACTTACCTGGTGTTTTTTTATATTTTACATATCATAGTGGTGGCCGCTGAACCGCAAACTTAAAACCACTGCGAATATTCCTAATACAGTATGCGACTATACTACAGTACTGTAAATAAGTTTGTGGGATGGCGCTACCGTGAATTCAAAACCAACGCAAATGCTCCATTTTCCCCCTGCCGTGAAATTAAATCCCAGTGAACTTAAATGCATTTTAAATGCATTTACAGTATTATCCACTTTCAAAAGAAACTCACCTGTGTTGGTAGAACCCATAGAAGTACAATTTGAACTTTGTTCCAACATGAAGGAAACACTCATCATTAATTTTCGGTCAATCTTCCCTTCCTTCCCTTCTCCAGTTTAATCTCTACGAAGGTATTGAGATATCCAATGAAGGTTGGGGAAATCGACTGTAAACTCATGGTGAGTGTTTTCTTTGCATTTGAACAAATGTCAAATTGCACAACAGATACTATTAATTTACTTTGTTATATTTGGGTGTAATTAACTTGGTGTAATTAACTTTGTTTATATCTGGGTGTAAGACTATAATGGATGATAGCTTACTTGTGAGAGAGCCATTTCCAGAGCCGAAAAGCAGCCGGCCTACAAGCATGAGGGGCAGCATGTACTTGGTGCCCTTGAACATGGTGCCAAGGGCAAATATGGACGACCCCACCACACACAGGCCAGAGAACAGGAAGACACCAACTGTGCAGGACAGAAACAAACATGATTACAAATTGAAGATCTGGTAAGTCTGTGAAATAAGTTTTGTGAATATCTTAATCAAATGCCATAGTCCTAGTAATCAGAGATGATAGAGATCCTCCCCTACCCTTCTTCCCTTAACCAAACCCAGCTACTGTCTCTCTATTCCATAAGCTGCCATTTTGGGGGGAAGGCTGACCATCAGTCCATGGACCATACTAATTTTAGAAAAGGGAAGTCTTTCTGCAATGCTGCAGTACCAGAAAATATTGCTAGGGGACCCAACATTGCCACGATTCATGTAAAAACAGTACCCCCATCAGAGGTGAACCTACTTCCCAAGGTAAAAACAAAATGTTGTAAATAGTTCAAATCTTTAAATTTCATATCCAATGAGAGCTCAGCAAAACATCCAAAAGGGGTAAAGAAATGATATGCTGTGTTGTAATGGTTAGAGGTCCTGTGTTTGTATCAGGGTCTAGGGTTTGCAGAGTACTTACTCCTGTTCCCCAGTTTGTCTATAAGGAATCCTGCTGCTATGACCACCAGTGCATTCCTACAGAAAGGACAACAGTTTGGAATAAACATGAGCACATAGAATCATTTCCCATCTCAATTTCATCAATCTTAAAGATTTATCTCAGACTCTATGACCTTTTCTATGGCCTCTTACAATGAAAAGTGGACCTTTGGGGTCGATCACAGCTTTGTCAAGATAAAACACAGACAGACAAAGCGATAAGTTCTTGATTTTACTTAAGAAAAAGTCCCTAAGAATTGTCGTACTCACGTCCAAGCGTAGATGGCATACAGTAGGTTGTAATCCTCGGATGACATCCCTAGTCCTTCCTCACAACTCTTGGTCAGGTTGTACCAGCTGCCATCAGTGTGGTTGGCTGTGGCATTTCTGACGCATTCGATTGGCTGAAATAATCAGAAAACAAAGAACAAATCTTAACAAACTTTGATTTTGATTTTAGCTTCAACAGTAGCACAGATTCTTAACTTGAATTCTTCACCTGTTGTAACACCATGTTAGAATCTTAACTAGGAGGAAGAGAGAGAAGAGAGAGAAGAGAGAGAAGAGAGAGAAGAGAGAGAAGAGAGAGAAGAGAGAGAAGAGAGAGAAGAGAGAGAAGAGAGAGAGGAGAGAGGGAGAGAGAAGGAGAGAGAGAGAGAGAGGAAGAGACACAGACAGAGAGAGGGAGAGACAGAGAGAGCCAGTGCATTGGTATATGGTCAGAGAAGCTAGGACTAAACATAAATGTAGCAGAACATTGATACACAAATAGATCATTATTTGTAAGGGTTACATACCCCTTGGAAGACATCCTGTAGAACACTGGGCATGTCAAAACAGAAGTAGGAGCCGAACGTCAACATGCAGTTGAAGAACAGCACCAGGAACCTGTAGCAGGCTGGACAAAACAGAAAATATCCTTGAACTTTTGATCATATTCCATGGGTGGGAGAAAGGCATGAATCTGATAACAGATAAAGTACAAAACTGATGTCTTACTGCCTTGGCTTGTAATCTCCAGGCAGATCTCCTGGTGGCATGAGGAGTTTATATGAGTGTTCTAAGCCACAGGGGTCAGAACACTTCTTGGCCAGCTAAACTCCTTATGCACTGGTAGATCTGCCTGGAGACTATTGGCTTGAGGGAATAGACCGATCCTGACTGTCCATCACAATTAGCAGTTCAACCAATTCATCATCATCATCATTGCGGGCTGCTTGCCCGGACCAGGTCTACTCTCTCCTTCCAAACGTCTCTGTCCCCCATTCAAGGCAATTTGTGGCTCCACCAATGATTATGAGAGAGTCGCTGCATGTCTGTCAAATATTTGCATGTCTCTGTTTTTCAATTGCACATCAGCATTTTGACGGATGTGGATGGGGCTATGGAATCCATCTATTTACTGGATGTTCCTGTCAATAACTGAATAATATTTTTCATAATTCAATCAACTTAATTAATATCACTTTTCTTGATAGGATCACTTTGATTTTTGAGAACGAATCATAAGCAAAGAAAATTAAATTCATACTGTCAATAACTCAAACAATGTTAAGTTTTTTAATATCTGCATAGTATCATTATTTCCCGCGATTGACGTACATTTTTTTTTCATACGCACAAATTATAAAAATAGACTTGCCCTCCCACCTTACGAAAACCAGCCATTTGCATGTCGTACAACTAAGCCAGATAGCTCTCGCAATGTCTCTACTTTCAACAATACTTCAACATGCACAGATATAAACTACAAGGCATCTCTGATTGGCAAATGCTGCGAAACTGCGGCGACTTTCGCCCCAAACTTACCAGAATCCGGACTGATCGCCATGTTGTCGTCCGCAGGCAGTCATGTGACGGTCAGCTCCCCCATCATGTATATCCGGTTCAGCAAAAAGATAAGATTCCGAAAAGTAAGTAAGGATAATGTGGTCAAATATGAGGCGGCGTTTGAATTTTGATATCACCGATAACACGAGCGGGTGATGCTTTGATGATAATAATTCTTGATATTCGTCAATCTTCATGATTTTCGCGGGAAATTTATTTCGTTTTTGGCGGGAAAGGTCGAAAAGTTCACGGCGCCTGCGCAGTATGGACCATATCCGGGTACTTCACCCCGCGATCAAAGTGCGAGTGGGGGCGAAAAAGTCGTCTGATTCGGGCGTTATTTCATTAGATTTGCTCACTTCTGGTGGAATTTTCACAGTAACCGGAAAGGAACGGCCGTCTGATCGGAGTCCGTGCGGATAAGAAGGCGGTAGAGAAGGTAGGTAGGCCGTGGCGGGCCGTATCACGCGCCGTCTGCCCCGCGGGACACACATACCGACTCATGTTCCCCCACACGTCCCAAACGTGTCGACGTTGCAAAGCTCAGGTCCCATCCAAGGGCATGAGACGGCTTCGTTTGGCACTAAATCCTTAAATTGCTGCGGATTATACAGTCGCACATGATGTAAGAACCAGACTCGTAGACGTGTAGGAAGTTGTCAAGTTGATTATGATAGCTATTTTTGTGATAAAAGTGTTGTGTTTTGGTCGTGGTCACCTTGGCCAACTACAGCGGATAGAGTCTGACGATGCAGACGAATTTTTCATTCCTCTAGCTAGTCCATCAATAAATGACCACCTGTGTGTTTGTCATTTTGGGGGGCGTATTGTGGACAGTGTCAAAGTTCACTTTTTTTCTCCTCAGAGATTTATTTCTTCGTGTAGAAAACGCCGTGACGAACAATTCTTCCTTCTCACGACATGATTTCATCTGGAAATAATTAAGGGCGATCGGCCTTCTACTCTAGGCGTATGCTGACTTCAGACAACGCCACCCCCTCAAATTATGCACCAATTCTGCCCTCCTTTTGTCCGTTAATTGCATCAGATATCCAAATTATCAAGTTCTATTTTCCCTTTCTACAGAAGTAAGAGTTGATAAGTCGTAGAGTGAGTTAAAGAATGTCAATGGGACGGTTTCTGATTGCATCATGGGTTCAGCATTCACATTTGTAGCCCATATTTCACATTCCTGAAAAGACAACACACTTAGAACCACATGAATCACAAAGGCTAATCAGGATTAAATTTGTCACCCTTTCAAAATCAGTAATTCACACTGTGCATTAACTCTGGACTTATAGCGTGTTATCAAGAAGTGAAGAATGCTTGTAGGGTTGAATTTTTGTAGTCTATTCATGCCCATGGTGTAAGGTTACGTCTTCTTTCAACAGAGCTTGGATAATGGGGCGGGAAAGGTCACCGTTCAATTGTTAGTTTTGTGATATACTTGTACCACAAAGACCCTAGACTGGATTGTATCCATTACTTTATTATTCTTGTCAGTAGTACTTTCTCAAAGTTTCTGCAGAACTTTTTAATTCCCTTGCTTTACCTCATCCCAAGTTTTCACTTGCAGTCATTTTTTGTCAGTTCTTGTCAGCGCATCTTTGAGTTATTTGTAGAGGACTATGTTTACAACATGATTTTTACTCCAGAAGTTGCATAACATAGCAAAAAGATAGATAAAGGTAAATTGTACAAGAAGTAACAAACTATGCGGTAGGTACTTTTAAAATGGTCCCAAAACCAAAGGTCATTTACAAATCTCCTGCTGCCAAAGTACAAGTTGATAATTGTAACTGAAAGTGGGGCAAAGATCACTGTTTGCATATAGTGATTCACCTATTGCCATTAAGTACTTTCTTTAGGAATTAGTAGCCACCATATGTGTTACGTTGTATAGTGGGCAGGGAAAAGGCTTTCTTTGGTATCCCATCAAAACAGACAGTGTTTTGAAAGCTGTAGAAGTTTCACACCAGGATGTTGACAGGTACCAAACCCTGAAGGCCTGCCAAGAAATTCCAGGGTAAGACACTTCTGGCAGGAAGCCTTTCTTTCTTCAAGACAACATTCTCCAAATCTTTACATCCTCCTGTACTAGTGTGGACTGGCAGGGAATGTTGTGTTTGGAAACAGGCTATAAATTATGGGCTCAATGTTGCGCAAAATTATACACATGGTGTACTAGTACCAATACTAGGAAGAAGTGTATTCAATGACATTTTCCATTCAAATTAATGTGCAAAGTGAGTTATCAAACTTAACCCTAATACTTTGCAACATGTTTTCGTTACATACTCTTTCGAAATAAAATTGGACCAAGGCAACAATATATTAATTGTCATCTCATTCCTTATCTCTTATCTCTGATTTCTTTATTTCTACTTTTCTTCTTGTCTTCAATGAAAAATAAAGTTGGATAATTCATGAACTTCCAAAACTGGCTAAAATAAAGGAATATGCAGTTGACACCCATGAATGTATCTCTCTCTCTGTGTGGCCTTAACTAGGATTCCAAGAAACCAGGATAAGCAGCCAGGATCCCATCACAAGTCTAAATATAACCACTCTCTCTGATATCGAATTGCTGATGGAATTGCTTGTAGGAGCCACCAGACAGGCCATACTAAACCTGACCTTACCCTGACCTTAACCACTACTTGTCTGGCACAGGGATTATTGACTAGTCTGGACAGCTTTTACACAATGTGAGACTGAGACCTACCGTGAGCAAAATGCAGACAAGCTGGTACTAAAAAGTAAAAGCTTATCATGGACTCATAACCAGGCATTCTACTAAACCCACAAAGAACACATTTTCTGATAACCTAATGCCTATGGATATTATTAGCAAAAGCTTGCAAATGTTTAGATTTATGAATTATTACTTTGTAAATATTGTATGGTGCTCTGATTGAACCACATCATATATAGTAAAATTTTAATGTATACTTATTCCCCTTATAATGTTAATGAGAAGTTTCAGGGTGCAGTTGTTTGAAATTCAAGAGACCTTGACCTGTGAAGGCTAGACTGGACAGTCATATTATATTACTAGTGTTATAGGACAGGAGGGGATGTCCCAGTGGTTCAACTGGTAGCAGCCTCCCATATTTATTTCTTGGCATGACAGCAAGAATGCTCCATTCATGATAAGGTGACATTGTTCTGAAGATAGTTTTCGGGTACATCCTGACTTCAATGGAAACATTGCCTTACATACATCTGTACATGATGTATATGCATGTTTACATCTTGAACGTGTCTCCTCATATGGAATCATCTATTCCAGGCCTCTAGCAAATTCTCAGAAATACCCCGTCAAGGCCAATGCCACATCCAATCCATATGGATAATGTCTTTGAAGCTCATACATGTGGTTATATGATGAGTTATGGCAAAACTGACATAGATTTGCCAGCTGAAAGGATGTATGGTAAACCCAGGTTATCATTCAAACCCAGAGAAACTTGTAGGTAAAGCAGCATTTTTGTTTGTCATGAGCGAGCAGGTTTGTTATTGTTTCAATACCATGATAGGCTGAAGGCAACAAGTTTCTAAATAGCATTAGTTATGTTTTCTGACAGCACCTTTGCTCTTACTTAATGTAAATACTCTTGCTTTTACCATGTTGCTGTAAAAGGAGAAATGTTCATGGAAATTCAATATTGTGGAAGGGAAAATCTTGAGTATATTCAGTGGCTTTAAGTTTGCTTGCGGTGAGGAGGTCACAGTGAAAACCACAAACATAAAGCCACCGCAAACATTTCCCTTGTTACAGTTTACTGCACGTCTAAAGGATTTGTTTGTTAGTAACACTAACTCTATTTTCGTCAACTCTCAGGCTTTGTTGTTTTTCTGTAAATTATGTTGTTACAATTTACCCTTTAACTAACTATACCTTTAACTACGTTCAGTGGCGAGAACCTGTAACTCGTGAGTAATGAAAACATCACTGTGTTTGGTATTGACGCATGGGTGTGGTTTGACATGTACTGTAGATGTACTTTGACCATACAAAGTCTTCTCTACAGTAAATATTAAATGTACAGTTGACATGGCAAGGTCCCTGTTGACAGGATACCCTTTCTCTTCAACCTCATTATCAAGACAGTCCTTACATTACAAATCTGTAGAAACCTTCCATGAGTGATTGACTTCTGTGTATCCCTCTTCCATTATCATCATCATCTTTCTTGAATGATTGTCTGGTTGATCATTTAGCAATAGTAATCTTTAACCTTTCACTCCAGGGCTGCTACCCCTTGTGGCTGCCACTCCCCTTTTACTTCAACGTCCAGACACATCAAAAGACTTCATGTCCTTTGGCTTGAAGTGTACTGATCATCTCAAATATTGGTATTTATTTTACTCCATGCTACAATTTACCTTTTCGCTGGTCAGTGCAATTAGCAAGGGGGAACAGTTTTTTCTCATATCATCAAAAAGTGGTGTTGCCAAGAAGAATTTGACACCAGAAGCCATGGTAATTGAAATAAAAGTAGAAGCAGATGGTTGTAAAGGTTTGTGGTTGGCCCCCTTTTGGGATTTGCTAATGGAATGTTCTTGAGATGATTGAATAGGACAGTTCACTTGGTGTGTCACATGGTGTCCTTTGCTTAACCTTGCTATCACATGTACTCCATAGATTGCTCCAAAATACTCTTCTATAATGTAGGGGTAGAGCAAACTTGCTATTTTCTGGTTTAAAAATGAGGCAAAACATAGCAATTATGCAAAAAACACCTGTCAGTTCAGTTCAGGTTAATCTGTTGATACATTTTTATATAATCCAAACCTATATACTGTTCCATACTGGGTATTAGCTACTGTAATTGATATATTTATGTAGTATATGTAGATGTTTACTGTGATGATTGTCACCAAAGTTTCATGAAAAAAAAGAACTACAGTAAAATGGTTTAACATTCTATTTACAGTTTCCACGTTCCATTGTGATTTTTTTAGTGTTGCATGTAGACGTTTGTCTGGTGCAGCTCCAAAATGAGCATTTTTGAAGAGGTAATTAAGATTAGCCTCGACAGCGGTAATGGCGGAGGTCATGTACAGCCAGGGCTATAATTAAGAGGCACAGGTGCATCACTCATATAATTATCATAATTGCCTGCGTGTCCTCTCATTAACTGACGTGATAAATGGGATGTTACAAGGTTATTGCCTTTCTTGTTGCTGGAAAAGCTGTTGGTCTTTAAAAAAAGAGGAATATTACACCAGCTATCCACAAACGTTTTTTCCCTCAATGATATTTTATCATGATACCCAAGAAATGTATTGATCATATATTGTATGAATAGAGCTGTATATTCTTAGTGATATTGTATTAATAAAGTTATGTTTTCTTAATATTAATTATTGTATTTGAATGAAATTTCTCGCTTTGTTTATTTAGTTGCCCGGAATCCTAGAAATGGCCTTGTATTGCAGCTTTTCCATATGACAATTATTGTATGATTTCTATTATAACTGAAAATATAGAGGAAAATTTCTCTGTACAGTAGTACAGGGTACACTATACATATACATGTTGAGTTTATAGGCATTGGTATTCTGTCCGGCTCTGTAGTGAATTACTCATACACAGTCATAGCTTAGAAATGTATTATGTATGGACTGAACAGGTGCTATTTTAAGCTTCAAAGGGAAGGTAGAGTCCATGTATGTGGATATACATCGTGAATCACTTTGTGAGCAATTTTAAGGTGCGTGGTTGCCTTGCTGTAATGTGGCACTCTTATGGGAGTTTGATCATGTTCATTAGCATGCTCGGTAGCAATTGCTTGACTGGCAATTCCTGAGGTTCATGGGATCAACGTTGTTGGTTTTTTGTCTTCTGTAATACCTTTCTAAAGGTAAAAGCTTAGTCAAATTTTACCAGTACCTTGGATTTGACACATGATATAGCTAGAATCTCGCAGTTAATATATGCTGAGTCATACTTAGGTTAGGTGTGCCTAGTGCGTATAAATATAGTTTTTACAGTATGTGCTTTTGAATAATTTGACTCTAAAAATTGTGACTCTTGCTAGCTAAAAGTAATACATATCAACTTTTTTTTGTTCATTGTCAAAATATCTGCTTATCAACTCAGTTACACTTGAAATACAATGTTTTATATCTTGTTGGTATTCAACTTCAAGAGGTTGGACCTGGTACTTACAAATGTACACCAAGCTACATCAGAGGTTTGTTTATAACAGACCATCCAACCTCTGTCACTCCAGAATTCCTCCCGTGTCCCTACACTTCCCTGTAAAATCTCAAACAAATGTTTAATGTTTGGCTTATTGGCAGTTGTCCAGCATTTAAGGCAAACCACATCTAGCAGTGGTTTGATGTCATCAAGTCTCGAGATAAAGTAAATTTAAGATGTGACCAGCTACCCACTATAGTAAATTATGGCTGGTGACTAGTGATTTTTAGATACACTCATGGCAGGTGCTAATTTGCAGATAGGGAATATTATCAGTTTTATCCTACCCTCAATAAAAAGGGGTCATTGAAAGTCAAGGGTACATGTGTAGATATTCTTAAAGATGTGGCCAGCTATCCACCATAGTAAATTCTGCCTGGTGACTAGTAATTTTTAGATACACTCATGGCAGGTGCTAATTTGCAGATAGGGAATATTATCAGTTTTATCCTACCCTCAATAAAAAGGGGTCATTGAAAGTCAAGGGTAGATACACTTGGGAACCTTAAACCCTCAAGCACCCGACCTTTTTTTGCGACTAAAATGACCGAGTGGGGTCCAAACGGACCCCAAAATATTTTGTTCATATCATCTCAGTTCCAATTCCTATCGGTGATCATTGTGCATACATTGCTTCGTCAATGTAAGAGGAATATTTTGACATGTTAAGGTGTTGCTAATTCTACCTCATTATCATAATTTATGCAAAAGATCAGAAGGACCATGTTTTGCACTAAACCCATTCTGACCAGAGAGGGGAATTTTGAGGCCCTCAGCAAGCTTTATGTCGCATAACTCATGAACGGCTAGTGCTAAAGCTACGAAACTTGGTTATATATCACAAAATATTGTTAGCAAAATATTTTTGTCAGTAAAGTAATTTTATCATTATTTAAGGTTGCCATGGCAACGGAATTCTGACAGGCATATTTTTGCAAAAAATTTCCAATTTTGATTTAAACAAGGTTTTTTTGGTAAACCATGCTTGTTTTCTTACAACAATAAAGTTCTATGAAGTTTAATGCTTTTTTCATGATTCAAATTTATAATTTATGCTAATTTCATGACGTCATTAGTCAAAATCCAAGATGGCCGTCCTTATAAGGTAAATGACGTCATAATGACGTCACATTATATGGTAATGACACAGAAGTTTCTAGGAGGATTTAGTTTTACATGTTTACTCTTCTCTGAAAGTTTGGTGGTGATAGGATAAGTAGTTAGAGAGTTAGACTCAAAAGTTTGTTTCAAAACCTGCACTTTTTGGCTGGGGTCCGTTTGGACCCCAGACGGACTGATCACGGACTTTCTTTATAGCTTCCACAGTATTGTACCAATCTTCATAAAAACGTAGGAGAAGGTATAGAAGACATTGGCTGACAAAGTCACGGAAGGATTTTTTCGTCCAATAAAAAATGTTCAAATGGTATTTCAAAATGTATGTCTGGGGTCCAAATGGACCCCACTCGGGTGTTTGAGGGTTAATGGATTTGGCAGCCATGTTGTAACAGCAACCTTTAGTATCCCCTTCTCTGTTTTCATAGTACTGGATGATGTATCCTGCAACATAGGACAGTGGATTTCTCAGGAATAGATTGGATGTTAATGTTGTTGTATTTCTAAGTTCAATCTGCCCATTGCCTTGCTTTTATTTTGCAAATTAGGTCATGGTTACTACTTATTGAAGTTAATCAGTACACTGCTGTGAAAGCATTTGTCTGTTAGTACCCGTGGTGCTCAATTACAATGTACATTACGATTCAGTACATCATCCTGGAAAGATGTTAGTTTATATCAACATTTGCGTAATATTATGCTTGATTGTAGCATGTTACCTCTATGAAGCATATGTTATGTTTTTTGTGTACGTTTATGGATCTGGATGTATGTGACTGTGATGCAAGAATTTGACCTAGTTGTCATGATTGAATTGTAGCACGTAATAAATGGATTGTTGCGTTCCTGAAAATGCACATCATTTGTGGGCCTCGTAGTGGCTTTCTGATGCTGCATCAAATGTACCTTTTTGGACATGCTGTTGTGATCTTGTTGTAAAAGTTTTTCTATTTTCTCCTTACAGGTTTTAAACAGTGGGATGCCGCAATAGTGTCCACAGTAGATAGAGTAGAGACAAAGATAACTAGAGCAGCAACATGGCAAAATTGTTGAGATCCTTAAGATGCACATCATTTGTAGGCCTCCTAGCGGCTTTCATGATACTGAATCAAACTTCCCATTCTGAACATGCTCTGATCTTGTTGTTAAAGCAGTTCCATTTTTTATTTTGTTTTCACAGGTTTTAAGCAGTGGGATGCCGCAGTAGCGTCCACAGTAGATAGAGTAGAGACGAAGATAACTAGACTAGAGCAGCAGCATGGCAAGCACAGTCAAGAAGGGCAAGAAGGAGCCCTTAACAGCCGAAGAAAAGGTCAAACAGTATGAAGGGGACGGAATGGTCTTCAAGGGCAAGGTGATAGGTATTGATGATGTGGAGGCTGCAAGAGGGGACAAGATGTGCCAGGACTCCATGAACAAGCTCAAGGTACGTTGAGCTCAAGAGTAGTTGATATTGTGAATTGTTGTCTTTAGTTGTGATCAATTACCTAAACTTTATTGGCACTCTTATTTGTTGGTACAAATACATTGATGAATGTAAGTCATGTGACCAGATTAGTTATACTGGAACAAATAGTGATGATATCCAAAGACATGGTAGTATGAATTTTATAACGAGTAAAATGACTGGAAAACACAAATGTATTTCTAAAATTCTATGTCTAAGACACAAGTAAAATTTGTACATGTCATGGTTCTGAGCAATTGAGTAACAAATTACTAACAATATCCTGCTAAATGTGTTCAAATCAAGAATCATTTGTTTACAGTGTAGTCAGTTATGATAAAAAATGAAACAAGAATATGTATTTTCTCATGACTATTTCCTCCGTACTTTAGCTTGCAGTTAAGGCATCAGGAGCCCACAAGCAGCGCATCACCATCAGTGTGTCCCTCCAGGGTCTGAAGATCATAGATCTGGCCTCTGGGGTGAGTATTGTTGTATTTGTTAGCATTGTTAGTGTGTAAGTATATTTAATACAGACTGTGGAGTCTGAAATAGATGTTTCAATGAAATGAGATGTGGATTTCTTAAAGTTAGTATTATGTAAGTGTTCATTTAGAAGAGGGAGAGTGGAGAAGCAAGCAGCAATAATAATAATATGATTACGTTATGATATGATGATATTTAAGTATCAATTGTGATGTGTATTTGGAGTATATGTTAGAAATGAATAGACTTAACCCTTAAACTGCCAAACCCAGATATACCCGGCACACATATACATGTCCTGTGTGCCGAACCCAGATATATCCGGGATAGGGTATTCCCCCGAAGTAGCAACTTTGCGCGCGCATGGCGTGCGAACCCCGGAAGTTAGGGACTTCGGCCTTGTTCGGGGGGTTCTTTTTGGAGGTCAGCAGCCAACCCTGGATACAGAAAGCATACAGACATAAAGTAGAATTTTACATACTTTGACAAAATAGTCAGAAGGGAGTTTGTTTGTAATCCTATGACTTATTTCTTAACAGGCGATCAACCACCGGCACCCTGTGCACAAGATCTCGTTCATAGCCCGGGATGTGACAGACAACAGAGCCTTTGGCTGGGTCTTCAGCCCAGGGGAGGGGCAGCACAAGTTCTTCGCCATCAAGACAGAAAAGCAGGTGGGCCAAAATTTGTTATCAGTAGTTTGTGTGAAATCTTTGTCTTAAGTATGTGCAACCAGAAAGGTAATATTTTTGCAAAAAAAAAGCAGCATATTTTCCCTGAAGGAAAAGAAAGAAGAAGAACAACAACACACCAGCAGAAGCAATTTGTTTTCCCTGTTGGGGAAAACATAATAATGAAACCTCAAATAAAAAGTCGACAAGAAATGTAATGCCAACATGTCACAATAGCATCAAACTCCTTACAACTTATCAAGAAGATGAAAGTATTCACTGAAATGTACCAAATAGCAATTTCTCAAGCAACTGGATATGATTTTGGAAATGGTCAGACGTTTTTGATAACATCCGTTATCTTTCGTCTGTGAGATCTTGTTGGAGAGCGGGTTTTATATCCCAACTAGGAATTGACATGCAAAAGAGGTAAAGACAGTTTTTGGTAGTCCAATAGGAAACATCTCTTTTGCATATCTGGCCATTTCCAATATCATATCCAGGTGTTTGAGTAACTGCTATTTGGTGTATCTTATTACCTGGATCTGGATGCCTAATCTTCATCGACGTGTCCACTGAAATGTTTCTCCAGGCCGAAGCTGTGGTGTTGTCCATCCGAGACCTGTTCCAGACGGTGTACAATGTGAAGAAAGCAGAGATGGACAAGAAGAAACAAGCCCAGCAGGATGGCACCACAGATCCCACCAACGGTGAAAGCTACTACCAGGTATGAAGTCGTTAATATTCATGCATCTCCAATGGATGCATTTGACTTATATAGCTATGGCGGCCTTGAAAAGTTGTCTTCTGACAAGAAACAACTGTTTTGCCATACCTTCTACTGTATTGGAGAATATTAATAGATAAATAGATAAATACAACTAAATGTACTTTTCTTCAATGGTACAAATGTCCTAATCTCCAAGCAGATCTATCAGAGGCAAAGACAGTATTCAAGGACTGAACAGTGTCCAACTGGCTCTCATGGACACTGGTTGTCTCCCAATGATCTGCTTTGAGATTACAAATGTCCTTGGTCCTTCACGCCAACTTTTGATGCATCATTGATTTTCATGCAACTGGATTTTAGAATAGTTCATTTCAGTGCACTTAAACGGGGCAGAAATATAGCTACATGTATGATCTATGTGCTGATTGGTTACATGAAAGTGATGCTTAGAATATTTGTAAAAATTGGGTTGAAAATGGCTATCATACCTGTCAGGCAGCATCTAGAGCAATAGAAGTAGCACCTTGTGTAGATGTTTGTATTAGCATTAACCTCTTTCTTATCCCTCCTATACTTGTAGATGTTGTAATTTATGGCTATCTAGAGGCATTTTAACCTCCAAGGTTCAAAATACATACCTGCAATTTGCATGCCAGTTGGCATTGTAGGCAGGGCTCGAAATACCACCTGCATATGCAGGTTGGTGCAGGTAAAATTGGAGCTGTGCAGTTGTTTCTGGTGTCTACCTGCACCCAACCTGCACTGGTCCATGTGCCGGGTTTTTACGCATACTCCCATAATGTAGCTGTACATGGGTTGTTATTAACTGCATTGACCTATAAAGTATAACAGAAAAAAATAGCAATGGTTCCTGAACAGATTGATCTTTACTTTCTAAATTCAGAGTGGTGCAGGTAAAATTTGTCTGGTGCAGGTAATTTTCAATGTTACCTGCACCAGTGCAGGTATGCAGAAAAAAGTATTTCAAGCCCTGGTAGGGGACAAGATTTTAGGCTTATCAACAGTGTACGAAACGTCATGTTGTAGTCGGACAGCGGTGCTCGAAACACGAAACACCCACTTTTGCACTTGCAAATGCAGCCACATTTTGCTTGGCGCAACTTAATTTTAAACTCAGGTAGCACAGTGCGAACATGAAATTTTGCAGTTCGAACACTGCTTTTCCCCCACCTACATGCATAAGCTTTTTTTATATTTATTTCTTGATAAGCTAAAACATAAGAAGATACATATAATGGATATGTAGCTGATTCAAAGAAAGCAATAACTTAGAAGTGGGGCAACCTGTAATGTTGATGGCGCAACCTGGCTTTTAACTCAGGTTGCCGCCTGAGCAACCTGGCTGAAGAAAATATTTTGAGCACTGCAACAGCAACTTGATTAGACAGCTTCTCTGAATTGCATGTAGAGCTTTTAACAACACTACAGCACTATAGTATGTCACCAAAAGAAAGTATCTTGAGCCCTAACCTCTATCTCATCTCCACAGTGTCTCTCTCTGTTTAATGCACACTGCACACTTTACTACAGTTGGTCCTTCCTCTCTCACTAACTTGTTCCCTTGTTCTGCCTTTTCCTGCTGTGCTTTCTCTCTTCGGATTAAAAAGTTGATAGACTCTGAAACTATACTGCTAGATGGACTGTGTAATGAGGGGTACAAAGACACATCCATTGAGGAACACATCTATGAGGTATCAACAAATAATGATAACTTTATTGCACAACAAATGTACAAGGTACAAAGATGGCATCTGCATACATGTAACTACAGTTCTATAGCTTATCTAACTAA
Source organism: Branchiostoma floridae (assembly GCF_000003815.2). Lineage (NCBI taxonomy): Eukaryota > Metazoa > Chordata > Leptocardii > Amphioxiformes > Branchiostomatidae > Branchiostoma > Branchiostoma floridae. Next base: position 7,577,295 of record NC_049993.1, on the reverse strand, counting down.
TACAGGAGTGTGAAGTATGGGATAAGGTGTTTTTTTACAATCATTGGAGGCTTTTACATTCATGTCCATTGAGATAAATTCTTGTCTATGAAATATAGAGAATTGGTAATTCAGAATATTTGGAACATATAATCATACAGTGATATTCATCTTCAATTTGCTCTGGACAGAATGGACAAAGCCTCTGGCCAATACAATAGGAAGTTTTTTGGAATGTGACATCTACTGCTGTCAAAACCTTTGAATAAGTTCATCAAGGTTCTTTATTGACAACCTTTCAGTGACTGTCCCTGACTTTTTCACTGCATTAGCTATTGGAGGATATACAGTGAAACTTGTATAAGCGACCACGTCCGTAAGACGACCATCGGCCTATTACGACCGCTTTTGGCCGGTCCCGATTTTCCTCCCCATAGACACAAGCATTAAGCAACGTGGCTAAGGCGACCACTTGTCTTCTGTGACCGCGACCACCCCGAATCCGGTCCGCCCGCGACCGAAATGTTGCCGAAGACGACCGCGTCATTTTCAAGTGTGTAGCGGCCTCGATTTTTTATGATATCTGGCGAGAAATCCGCTAAAATCGGCTTGTGTTTTGGCGAAGAAAACTTGCCGAAACGACTGCGTCATTTTCAAGACTGTAGAAACTGTCGATATTTGATGATAAATCGCGAGAAATATCGCTAAAATTGGCTTGTGTTTTGGCAACTAAAATGTTACCGAAACCACTGCGTTATTTTCAAGAGTATAAGAACATCGATTTTTTATCATAACTGCCGGGAAATTACGGCAAAATCTGTGTGTTTTGGTTCTGTTATCGCGCCGAGCCAAAATCAAACATGGCGCCCAAGAGGTCAAACGGTGTCATTGGGCAAGTCCACTGGAGTGTAGGTAGAAATGTTGCGTGCGTTGTTATTGTACTCTACATTTAAACCGTACAAATTGCAAATTTATTTTCATAAAACTTGTTTGAAGTAAAGATAACAGATATAAGATATCTTTATGACTTTATAACACATTTTATCAGAGAATAAAAGGTGCATGTGTGTCTTTTTGAGAAACTGCTCACCCTTGCTTCTAGTGAAGCGTCCATTTGTCAACATCTTCATGGTTAGAAGCGTCGGTGGGGTTAAACTTGTTTTTCTCGGCAAATTTTCGCCTTCTAGGCAGCGTTGAGACTTTAAGACCCGCACCAGAAGAGAAACAAACTCACTCACATTATTTTCATGGGTAACAACGTTGAAATGAACCATTTATTTTTCTGCCGTGCTGCCGATTTGAAAGAAGGTTCCCGTCTTGTCGGGCATGTGTGCGCATGCTTTTTGTTATGGCGGTAAGCTCCCCAACTTATTTCTGACCCGCTGGCTGAGATTCACAAAGTAAAAAGATAGGCAATTAGCGTTGTTAACACGAAAATCGCATTTCAAAACGCACGTGGGGCGTCGGGTTCTCCACTGAAAACAGCGATGTTTTTGTAGCAATATGGACCATTGTCTTGACGGTGTCGCCCATTCACAAGTTTTTGACAGACAATGCCGGCGGGAAAAATGACGCTGCTCCTGCTACAAAAAGCAACGAAAATGTGAAAGAATAGCCCTAAATTTTGGAAACGTTTCAATTTTACATGAGTTGGTATAACAATACTATATGAATCATACAGATAGACAGTTCAACAGTGATAATGTTCTCACGTGCAAATGTACAGGTTCGTGGAATTAAACTATTTTAAAGACAATTAACTTTGAAATCATTGTGTCTGTCCTATCTTGTCACTTTTTCTTTCTTTGCACAAGAAGACCACGTGTCTAAAACGACCACTTTGCACTGGTCCCCAGGGTGGTCTTCTTAGACAAGTTTCACTGTACATTGATACTTAACATTTACAGCAAAAATTCTGTGCTGATAGTGGTACATGTACGATACATGTACTTACATCAACTTCATTCGAATCTAAAGAATCCAAAATCATTTATTCATTTTGTGAAGACCACCATAGAATTATCTTTCTCAAAAAAACTTAGTTATACAGTAAAAGTCAGTTATATAGTAATACTAACACTCGCAAAAAGTTGTATCTGCTTACATTGTTGTCGTATTGTTTAGGACCAGTAGTTTTTTAGCTCTGCATTTTTAAGGCTCAAATAATTGATAGTTATAAGAATACTGTCCTTAAATGTGTGATTGTTACCTGTTTCACTTTTGTGTCTTCTCTCCCAATTTGTCTTCCTGTCTGCTTGCATGGATTGGACCAGTCTGTCCAATCTACAAAGGTAAAAAGTCCAAAAAAGAGACGCAAAGACAAAGGAAGCCCTACAAACGAAAGCTCGTATGACTCTTCTACGGGAGAACCTATCTACCAGGTATAGCTGTGTCTAGAATTGGCTTGGCTATAGTGTGGTACTTTTTTGGACTTGTTTCTCCCTTCCTTGAATGTCTTTCCTTTTCCCTTTATTGTGTGTAAACTTTTGTGGCATGGCATTCTTTGTCAGTGTTGTGAAAGTCTGTTGAAATCTTTAAAAAATTGCATGTACATTGCATGCTTGTGGCAGTTTGCTCCATAGCAGGGCAAACTATTGCTTGCATGGTTATTGTCTATGATGCTAGCTAGGTTTCTGATTGCAGTCAAATTTCATGCCATTTCATTTCATGAAAAGCATTGTTTATCTCCCTCCTGTGCTACAGTTTACCATGCTTGCTTTTTTCAAAATTGCATCTCTGACGTCTTCTTGTTTTTGTTTGTTTTGTGCTCTTTATCGTTTGTTGCTGTCTACTGTTGTGTACACAGGGCCAGCTTTCATCCAACCACCTTAATAGCAACACGCTGCAGCTTACTGCTTGCTTGCCTCGTGTGAGTACTCACAAGAAGTATTGCCTTATGGTGCAGTCAAACCTGTCTATAGCGACCAGGGCTTGAAAATGGTCATAGTAGACAGGTGGCCACTATAGACAGGATTTTTAATGCTTGGGTCAATGGGGAAAGTAAGGAATCACCCAAAAAATTGGTCAGGTGGTCGTTATGCAGAGGTGGTCACTAGTGCAGGTTTGACTGTATGTAACAAAGGTTTGGTTTACCAAGGCTGTCTCCAGGACATGTTCATCCATTCCAGGACGTAAATTTGGTTGTCCGGACAGACAAAAATCTCACCCTATACATCCAGAAAATTTGAACTTTTTGGCATGAAATTGAAATCTGGAGAAAGTGTATTTTCATAAGTTTAAAACGACGGATCTAATAATGAAAATTCACAACTTTGGCTTCCAAGCAATGACTGGGAAAAGAACTAAGTTGGAGACAGCCTTTGGTTTTCACCCCCTTAAGCCTCATACCTCATGGAGACGTCATTCCTTCTTCTTCCCAGGTTCCCACCAACAAACCAGTAGGACAAGATGGAGAAGCCCAACCTGCAGCAGCAGAACAGAGTGCAGAGGAAACCAAGGTAACCAACAATGACTCTGCCTCCTTGGAGTTTCACATTTTCTTTTTTATTTTGCTGAATGTATGTACTGCGTGAGAGGGTTCTCTGATGGCAACATGGCTGAAATGACAATAATCATACACATATGGCTTGTGACTTGCACTTTTGCTGTATGGCATCAGCCCTGCTAACATGATCAAGTCCAGGAGTTATTTGCCACGGACACTAACGCCAGTTTCCTCGCCTGCCTTCCAGGCTGGTGCACAGGTTGGCAATTTGCTGGATCTTGAAGAGGAGCTTCAGTCATTGCAGACTGTAAGTTTTGTTTTTACTGATATCATGAGCTACAGACTAAGGTTGCTGTATGTTGTATTTATGTACATGTTACTAACATACCACGGTTATGCTGGATGACATCTTGCAAATGGTTTCATCATTTTGAGTAGGAATTTTAACATCTACAAAATGAATTGAAATTTTCTGCTTTAGTTATTAAGAATGAAGATGGAAATTTTGCATTGCTCATGGCAATCATTAGATTCACTCATCTTAACACATGTGATTTCCGACTTATTTTCTGAGCCAAAATTTATCGCAAAAGTGCTGTGAGCTACAGATTAAGATTGCTGTTGTGTTGATGTACATGTAACTAACATGTACTGTGGAGCTACCACGGTTATGCTGAATGTAAATTTGACTTTTGACTAGGAATTTTAACATCAAATGAATTGATACTTTCTGCTTTGTTTTGTAAAGATAAAGATGAAAATCTTGCATTGTTACTCAGAATATTCACTCATGAATACACATGTGATTTCTCAGTTATTGTCTGAAATGGTCGAACGAAAATTTATTTCAATCGTGCTGTAAAAATCTCTTGGCTTTTGGTGGAAGAGTTTCTTTGGCTTTTCTGAAGTACTGGAGTTTGTTGAGAATACTATACTGACAATTTGCATGATGTCAGTTCAAGGTTGAAATGTGTATCAGTATTGAAGAGTCCAGTGAGTAAAATTTTTAAGGAACAGACTCAAAATAAAAAGTTGGTTTGGCTCCATGAGCAGTAATAGAGGAAGGAAGAGATATTTTAATCACAGCATTTTGTACCTGAGTACTTCTTGTGCAAACATGCATAGATAATCAGTTTGATTCAGGGCCGGAACTTTCTCAGGTGATTACAAATGATAAGTAGAGCTAGCATTCCAAGAATTGTTACCTTGACCTTTTACCTGTGAGCTGAGTTAGATTTAGTGTAAAATGTTCACAATCAGTCCTTGGGGTGGTTGTGGAAGCAAGATGAAACATTTTTTTCCTGCAAAAGAAATTAGGACCAAACTAGTATTTGGCATGTATGAATAGAACTATATGCCTTGAAAGTCAAACTATGATCTAGCCAAGCCTCATTCCTTAAGAACATGCAAAGCAGTCAAAATCTTTGGAACAACAGACAAAGAAGAAATTGCAACTCGTAAGAAATAAAACAAACTACTTGGAAATGATTTTCATATGCCAGACTAACATTTTAAAATCAACCTATATCTTATGTACAGCAGTAAACCATTTGCCTGAAACAACATAGCAATGCCATCTAGTGATTGGAATATGAACGACAGCATTGGCTCAAGGCCAGCTGTTGTAGAGCTAACATTGCTTAGCTTAATGATTTGAGCACAAGGTGTCCAAAGAATCATAGTCTTGTGTAAGGGTTATTATCTGCAATGTATTAACAACATATGTGATAGTCAGATGGGAGTTTTTATTGTTTGTCCATAAAGAACACTGATGATGATTGATTGCTGCTAATGTTGTGTCCAATAGCCAGTCCTACAGCTGAGTTAGTTGGCTTACTGTGATCTTTACCGCAGTACTTAACAGCAGTAACAGTAGAGTCGTGAGAGCTTGGTTTGTCAGGGTCCCAGTGTGCAAAAGTGTTTTTTTTTTGCTCGTCATATTTGCAGAATCTCGGAGCATTGGCAAGGTACACAGTGCAGTCAGTCCTTTAGCAGCAACATTTTCATGTATGCAACCACATTTTCTCCATACTTTATTTACTGTGTATGTAAATCTTGCTTCTCTAATTCCAGGGAATCAAAGACATGGACAAGTTGGCAGACCTTTTTGCTGCCCAGCCCAACGATCCATTCAGCAGCCCAGACTCTACTGCGAACACTCCCAACACCACACAACAAGATCTGTTCGGCTCCCCTGTGGCCCCAGTGGTAAACATAACCTTTATTTTTCAATATCTTGGTTGTAGCAGCTAACATATTGTACAGTAACTGCTTTTTCGGCTTGTGTAAACAATGTTTGATACCTTCCATTTGTACTGGTTTTACCATGTAATAAATTAAACATCCATGGATTTCTCGACTCGATGAATGCTGTTGCAAAGCACACATTCATATTTTTACTTCCTCTTTTCCTGTTGAATATGTGAGTGAAAAATAAATCTTCCTGTTTTGAATGGAACAAATAATTTATGGGATCAGTATCAGCTTTTACGCCACATTGTAAAATCTACTGTAAACATTGGAACAGACATTAACTTTACCAATCATAGTCTATGTTGAAGGACTTTTGCACAATAGTGGGGTACGATTTTAATACCACCCCAAAACAAACACACATACATGCATTTACTAGATACACAACAATTGTTCTCACAAGGGATGTCTCCCAACCCTGTGTTTTTTGCGCCGCTATTAAGAATGGAATGAAAGCCTACTAATCTGAAAAGCATTGAGTATACTCACAAAGTTGTATGTGTTTCTTTCATGTTAATATTTGTAATTTTATCATGAAACGTTTTCATGCATTTGATTGCCATTGCATTGTGGTGTGACTTGAGTGCATATCATTCCAATGCTTTCTGTCATTTTCCTTTTTTAATCTTTTATGTTGATACGTTGACATGCTTCTGTTAATGACTGATGCGTAAGGATTGGATACAAATTTTTCTCTTGATCAATTTGGCTCAGATTTTTGTATTCACATAATTGAGTATTGTTATTCAGGTTCATTTTCCCATATACAAAATTATACAGCATGCAATGCCGCTTACGCATTTTCAATTTACTACACAATGTATATACTATAAACTGAGTATGCTATAAAAGCCAAGCTTGCTTGGCAATGGTGCTATGCATGTGTTATGGAACATACTCACTTCTGGTTGTGAACTTTTGAGATCGACTCTTTGGGTATTTATCAGTAAATGAGAGGGATGTCTCCAGCTTTTCCCCAGTTTTCAAAATGTTACGAATAATCAATGAGTTGCTAGTTACAGAATGCACAGCATATCTATACTGTAGTGCATGTACAGTCAAAGCTGTTTAATTGCACACTCCAATTGCCAGTGTATTTTGTGAAATATCTGGTGAATGGTGCATCACGAAAAAGTATCGAGCTGCACTGCACC
>NC_049993.1:7522104-7570364 GCF_000003815.2 Branchiostoma floridae | reverse complement strand
GTTTGGGATTTGGGGATTCCGTGCATTTAACAGAAGTGGGTGGTAATCCATTGTGCAGTTAACTGGCTTCTACTGTATATAGAAGTTTGTTAGGAACTGGTAGGGTTTTGACCAATTTGTGCAAAGGAAACTCTTATTACAAAACCAGTGCTCTATCAGCTAAGCTATCTCACACTCTCTACATATGCTGGCATATTTAAAGCTCTCAAAAGTTCTGGGGACATCCCTTATCCTCCTACCTACCCCCATTGTACTAATGCCATCCCTGCTACTTATGTCTTTTTCCAGAGGTTGAAACAGTCGAGGTTGAGTCCGTGGGCTTCTACCCCTGTCCTTAATACCGCATCACCAAGCCTAACACCCTACCAGAAACCCTCCTTCGGCCTCTTTTCCACTACAGAATTTATCCAGAAAGATAAGGCTGCCTTTGACAAGGACAAGTTTGTGGAAAGATGGAAGTTATCCCTAAATAACGACTCCTTATTCAGGAAAAACAGGAGGCAGCTTGGCTCCAATAGTGACATTGCTAGGAGTAGACCAAAGAGTAGAAACAGTATGAAAATTGAGGATTGGCAGTCCTTTGAGGACCCTACCCCAATGGTAAACGATAATCGTTTTGATGTTTCTGTGAAAAATACAACAAATGCTCCTCCAGTGAAAGAACCAACAACTGTTTCTAGTTCTGTAGTGCCAAGGCTGTCCCATCCTATAACAAGTGCAATATCAACATTTGAAAACAGGAATTTTAATGGTAGCAGTCCAACAATGTTGTCAGAGAATAGGAATATTCCACAAAGCCAGTCAACAAACCACAATAACGCAATTACAACATTTGATAACGCCCATTTTAATGGTAGCAGTCCAGTAGTGTTGTCAGAGAACAGCAATATTCCACAAAGCCAGACACCAAACCACATTTATAAACCTCAGGCAGCATCAGAAGAAACACTAAATAATAAGGTTAAGTTCAATCCTTTTGCTCAAGAGCCTGATAATCAAACACTGCAAGCACATGACAAGCCTCTTCAAGGTGACAACTTTCCTACTAGTACTACACCAACTCCTGAGGTTTCAAGAGAACGTATGATGTCGTCTAGTAGTACAATAAAATCTCCTGTTAGTCCTGACTGGGTTGATCCCTTTGCAACTTATCAGGAAACTCCCAAGGCAGCTACCCCGTCCAGTGAGTATGACCAATTCTTGTTCGACAAGGCTCGTTTAGAGTTGATCAAATCTATCCACCAAGAAAAACCCGAGCCGCCTCCTTCCCTGTCTAGAAATCCCTTCAGGTCCTCCCTCGGTTCTTTGGAAGAGGCACCACCGACAACACGTAAAATGGAGGTTATTCCGGAAAAGCCGGAGAATCCGTTCAATCCGTTCCGTAGCATAGATAGCCAGGACTCAGCCTCGGAACCTGTTGCACCGCAGGCGCCAGCACGGAGGCGCAAGACCTCCCCGGGGTTGAAGAGATCGCAGAGTCTCGTGACGCTGGTATTTGGATGCTGCACTCTCGATTTTCTGGTGGAAGTACTTTTGGGTAGTGAGAGACCATTGTGCTTTTCACTTGGTATGAGACCATCCCCCTCAAAAGTTAACCCTCTTCTATTTTTGTCAGATCTCCAATTTCTTGTCCAGATAAAGGATCAAGATGTAAAGAAAAGTGGACTAAAAAAAATCAGAATGACAACTAGTACAGAGCTGTTTTATGTATATGGTATTGATACCTATTTTGGCTGTGCTTACAAAGTACTTACATGCCAATATTGATTAGATTCAAACTATGACCAGTAGCTGTCAAAATATTTTATCTTTTTCTAAATAAAGAGGCTCATTCCAGGTGGAAAGTTCGGAACATTAACTCAAAAAGTTTTCTTCCCTCTCTTAGATCTTTTCTATGGTGATGGGTCAAATAGCATGAAGAACAAGAGTCATTTTTGTGTGCAGTTAACCCTTGGTGGTCTAACATCCCAGGGTGCATAAGGGTAACCATAGATTGCTGGAGGTTAACTTAATGTTCTTGACCGACATCCATTCTGTCTCCTTCTCTCGATATTATTCCTTTCTCCTTCCAACATTTCAAGGATGTAGCAAGGCCTTCAACTTGCTGTTGTGTCTTTTTTTAAGTATCGCAGAATTATTATTTAATGCCAGTCCTTATTTTAAATTGAGGTAAATGGTGACAATTTTTTCTATTAACGCTCAGTGTTAATTGGGTTGATAGGCCTGGCTTCATCCTTGGATGTAATGCTAATAAGTCGGGTATCATTGCTCAAAAGCTTTGACTTGGAAGTATTTTATATTGTCCTTGTCTGTGGATGAGGGTGCCATCATGCATATACTTTCAGCACTCCAGTGTACTGCTGTACCAGTATTGGTACATGTGGTACCTATGGACTACTGAAAGTTAATGGTTGTCATTTCTGTCCATGGTGCTGATCTGGTGTAGACTGGTGATGGGGTACCCATGAGGGGCCGTCTCAAAAGTTCACAATGACTTAACAAGTAAACAAACAAACATATTTATTTTCCAACAGTGTACTTTTAATTTTAGATGTCATTTCATCTGTGACATGTGCATATATTCGAATCCCTTTAATGCCAATCCTCTGTCAAAACTGTGTGATTCTACTAACTTAATGCATATTTATTTGTGAGAGTACTTCTGACATGGTCCCTTTCCTTTCATTGAATCTGTAATTATACCTGTATGTACCTAGCTGTACCTGATTTCCTCAACCTTCATTTTTCCAGGATGTCTGTTCTGTGCCTTTGCTGTACCATCATGTATGGTTACTATTTGCCCTTTACTGTGTGTTTTCCAGAATGAAATTTTGACCCCTGTGGGGTCATCTAGTCTCCCTGGCAGCTCCGCAACAACGCCTGGTGATGATTTTCTCAACAGTCTGCTTCAACCAATCAAGGCCAATCAGCCTCTGCAACCCATACCTGTCAACCAATCACAGCCTGTCTTGATACCAACCCCTGTCAACAACCAATCACAGTCCAAATTACAACCAAGTCCTTCCAGCCAACTGTCGGCAGTCTCTCTCCCTCCTCCTCCTAATAGCAAATCACAGCCAGTCTTACAGTCGACTCCTGTTAACCAATCCCAGACAAGTTTACATTCAGACACTAGCAGCCAATCGAGCGGACCGTCCTTCCCAAGTCTGGACTCTGGAAGCAGTAAAACGTCACCCGAGAGGCAAATCGGGGTCATCCGCGTTCTCGATGATCCGTTTGCAGATTCTCCTTTCCAACAGTCAGCCAATCAGAGCGATTCGTTTTCAAGTAGCAGCAGCCAATCACAGTCCAATCCGTTCAGTGACTCTCCTTTCACGGTAGATAGAAAAGAATTTGTTAACGGAGTTTCGACAACTCCCGTAGTTAATCCTTTTGGAGGAGGCGATTTCTCCAAACCAACCACATCCTTCACACAAAGCTACAGCACTGGAGGGATGGTCACAAGAGAGACGAAAACTGTGTTTTCTACCCCTGTAAATAAGGACCTAGTAAAAAGTGACCCGTTCGGAGACTCCTTTAGAGTGACCTCTGCCGATTCGTCTACTCTAGCTACGTCAGCAATTTCTACAAGTTTCCCTGAGGACAGTGAGAGACGGGTAAAGTACCGATACGTGCCCCTTTTGGTGTGGGTTGTTGTGGTGCTCTTAATTTTTTGGTGGAGGGTAGTGTGTTTTTTTTTTTACTTTCTTTTGAAAACTTTCCTTTCGCTACCAACAATCACTTTGTAGTTGATGATTCCAACTTGCATGTTCTCCATTGGTTTGTTATGTATTGCAATTTGTTTTGTAGTCTGTCTTCTTCCAAACTAACATGACCACGAGCCTTTATCTTCCATTTTGTTCTTTCATTTTGTATTTCAGCACTAGCTCTAGATCTAACCTGATTTGCATGGTGCATGTTCAGTGTTACATACATCTGTATTGTGTTTGTGTTTGCTGTTTTTTGTGTGTTCAAAAGACTTAATGTGTATAAGTTATATGGAACTTTATTATGATTACATGTATGATTCCAATTGAAACATTATGACATGAGACACTTATAGATTTTAACTTGCATCATTATGTACTTATGAAAAGTTTTCTCTTAGTCTGCCATAATTTTATGCAATAGGTAAAAGTTGTGTGTCCTAGGCTACAGTGCATGAGTAAGCACTTACTCATGGACTGTGGGACACAGAACACAGTGCTCCGGTGTATAGAACCATGTAAAACAAATGTCTGCAATGCCAGAAACTCACATTGCCCCACCCAACACCACTCCTAGGAATCAGTCTGGGCTGTTCTACTTGTTGGATTGTAGCATTGTGTCATACAGAGACAAGTAATGATCAGTGTGCTCCATATGCATTTCCCGTTCTGGCAGCCTCCTTTACAGACATTCAGGTGGCTTGCATTTTTTTTGGCAGACTTGCGTTGTTTTCTGATTGCTCAAATGTTATGGTGTACTGACTAAGCTGTGCCATATCAGAACACTCGAATGATCATAAAAGAGCGCAAAAAAAAAGAAATTGCTAGCCATCCAGAAGTTTTTTTAAAGGAGACTATGTTCTCAAGGGTTTACAAATTGCATGACAATGTAGTGCAGTTCTGAATGAAATAAGTAGTACTAGTATCTGCTTGAGTAGTATCACCATGTATCCTGTCAGGTGGAAAAGCATGAGTACAAAAGATAAACCTCTAAATCCTGTCCTTTGTGATGGGTGCATCGACCCACATTTTGTTGTTGTTTCTGTGGTGACAAAAGGTGGAATATTAATACACGAAGCTGCAAATTCGTCTGGCTTCTCTCCGTATAGTGATGCACATGATAAGGGCCAACTGAAAGGACTATAGTATTGTAATCATGTCTTGCTAAAAATTGTGTTCCAAAATCAGTTTGAAAAGGGAAAACAATTTGAATAAAAGAATTTTTGTTTCAATACACCAGTTTTTCCAGGAAAATGTGTTCTTTGCTTAAAATGTGATAACTGCTTTCACTTTGAAGCAGCTGGTATGTAAGAGAAATAAGTCTGGGGTTGTTTACAAAACATGACTGCTGTTTTGCATATTCAGGAGCGATTGTATGATGACAGGCAGAATCTGTGTATGTTGTATTGGCTTCACTCTCAAGTCATACTCTGTGGAAGTTCAAAAGCACACAAACTCTGCTGTGATGCTGTGGGAAGTGGTATCCTGGAATTGATTTTTTCTCAAGTTGTATTTGAACAAACCCCAGTAGCTGTAAAGGCTCTGTGTTCCTGTGTATCGATGTTCTCTGGGCAACAACACTTGTCAACCTCTTCACCACAGCTTAGTGGCTGGGAGCACAGTTATTGGTGTTAAAAAAATTCTGATTGCAGATTTTACAGGACAAACTCTGAGAATTATGTGATGAAAAATCTTTTGTTTCTAGTTGGTACAAAGGCAGTTTAAAGGTTGCAGCCTCAAATCTGCTTCGAGAATAACAAAGCTATCATGAATAATTGTTGTTATTACTGGAGCGGAGTATTGGATCCCCAGAACTGCATTACACTGGCCCCATCAAGAGCATTTCTATTCATTGAGGTCGGGGACCATTAGTACCAGACATAGCTGCGACATTACCACCTCCATTTGTTGCTGCCAGTGTCACAACATAACATGCATCACCGTAACCCATTCTCCTCCCCTGTGCAGGGCAACCAGCCGCCGGCAAACCAAGCCTTCGCCAGCCCCGGCATTCAACAGCAGATCGATCCCTTCGGAGGGTCTTTCACTGCACCACCGGCCCAGCAACCTGCCTTCTCTCAGGCTCCCATGGGCTTTAACCAACCACAGGCAGGATTTGGCCAGGGCTTTGGTACCGCCCCGATGGCAACCACCATGCAGTCCCCTCCGATGATGGCGCAGCCCGGTTTTGGTAGCCCCGCGGGATTCGGGGCCTCTCCGTTCAACGCCACGACGTCCTCGGTCGGGCTGAACACGGCGGCCATCGCCAGCCCTGCACTCAACACAGCAGGACAGCCGCTAGTCAGACGCCCTCCCCCAGAGGAGCCCAAAAAGTCACAACCAGATCCGTTCGCAGACTTATTAGACTATGCCGCCGACCAAGACAAGAAGCAGATGGCACCTCCCGACGAGGTTGGCGTGGAGGGCACGTCAGATGCCTTTTCTGCGTACTTCGGCTCTGCCGTGGGGATCGAAGCAGATGAAGAGGCGGAGAGCAAACCCCCGCCCTCAGGCCCTCCTCCCCCGCTACTGGGAGGCGACCTCACAGGGCCAGCTCCACCACCAAGGCCGTCAGCCAACGGGATGGCAGCCCCGACCCCAGCTCCACGATCAGCAGCCAACGGCCCGGCTTCGTCAGATCCTTTCGGCTTCGGGAATTCGTTTGGAGACGCTCCCCCCAAGCCGACACGAGCGGCCGCCCCACCAACGGCAGAGATAGACCCGTTCGGGTTAGGATCGTTAGCCCCAACCCCGGCGGCCCCTGCAGCAAACCCTGCAGCACCCAGCAACGACCCGTTCGGAAACGAGCCGTTCGCACCGTTCGACTTCGGAGGTGGAGACAGCAAAAGTGCTGCAAAGGTAGGATTTTGCTGCAGTTTATATGACAATGGTACGGTTACAATAACAATTGTAGCAATATTATGTAGCAAAATGTTTGAGCGCACAATGTGTTACATTAAAAATTCATCCAAACCATTGCATGTTGACATCTGAAAAGGTGATAGGGCTTCACCTTTAAGCTGTTAATGGGTTTGTTCCAGCATGGATAATCCTTCACATTATATTATGACAGAATATTGTAATTGGGGAGCTGACAATGCTGCCATGTGCATCCATACATCTCCATACCAATATCATCATGATAGCCAATTATGAGAGTTGTAGAAAGCAAAGAAATTATTTGCTTATTTTTGTACATGCAAGAATATTATTAAATCCAGCCTTGTGTAATTTGAATAAAATGTTTTTGTCAGAGAAAATCAGTTCTGTTCAGCAAAGTAAACTGTTACACATACTCTTTGTTTACCAACATGCTGAAGCAGAATGTCACAATATAGCATTTTTTTTTTGCATATCGAGGCCAGATTCATAAAACATGTAATTTTAGTCTGCAGTATTGTTGATGTCAACAGTTCTGAGAAAAATGTGGGCTGACCAATTTTATTTCTTGGTTCTCAGATTCGGCAGCTTTTTTTTCTCTTTATAAAACTGAGAGGAAAAATATCACATAAATCATTCAGGATTTCTTTTTGGATCATTCAAAAAACAAATAAACATGTAAGTGGTTGGGAGCCCCATATTCTACATTTTTGTGTCATGTACTGCATGTAACAGTACTATACCTGTACATCATAAAGGACATGAATCAACCTCAAAATACACATTTGGCACATTTGGTCCTGGATGAAAGTACTTGTCTTTCTTGTTACAATTTTCCAGTTGTCAATGCACAAAAAATGTACTAGACGATGCATTGCTTGACAAATTAAGCATCCTGGAACTTTATGGTTCCGAATTTTCCGATAGTACAGCATTGGGTCTATCACAAGATACTCATTTATTTTTTATTTTTCATGTTTATTTTGCCTGCTTGCTCGATCAATTTCAAACTCTTGAGAGCCTCAATAAGCCACAAAAATAACTTGATTTGTCTGCATGTAAATACTATGGGAGTTGTAGAAGTAGGTGATTTGTGATTGGCATACACGTATCTGAAGGGGATAGGGGTGGGGATATGTGCCCTTCCAAAGGCCCGTTCCATTTCGTTTTGTGGAGGGAACAAGGTGGATGTAGTGCTGTGTCAAGTGCACTTCTGATCTCACTGTAAGAGTAAATGTTTGTACTTATTGTTCCAGCAGGCCCCACCAAAGCCTGACCCGTTTGGCCTGGACCCTTTTACTCAGCAGGTTGGTTAAAGGTTTGAAGGCAAGAGGCAAGTCTGCTTTGCATAAAATTCTGATCTCAACCTTTCTTTACTTGCTATCTTGTTATACCTCTTTCGTATGTCACTTGCAATTCCCTCGAGGAAGAACTTGCTATAAACTTATTATTAATTTTTTATAATTTTGTTGTGAACTGAGGAAACTAGACGTAAATGTATTTACAGATAAAAGAAAAAGATTGAAGATCAGTCCTCTAGTCTAAATGCTCTTCCCTAACAGTTCTTTTCCGTCACTCTTACTAGAATTGGGTATTAATTTTGCACCTTGCCTTTAGGTTTCACTCTCTTATTTTTTAGTTTTCTTCAGTTCTTGTCGATGGTTAGAATATTGAATACTTCTTTATTCCCATCCTGCAGGAGCCACTGTATGCCACAGTGAACAAGCCACCGAAGAACCAATGAGGAGACACTCAAGCACCCTGCCCTGTCCGCAGTTCTGCACAGAAACTTCTATCATCTGCTTGTTGTTACTTCCATACAGTTCATATTAGATTCATACAAATACAATGTGTAGTATTCACATCAAAAAAGAGAACCTGTGTAGCTTACGTAATGTGACTTTTCAAACTTAAAGTACAAAATGCTTTTGACAATTGGCAGTAAGCAAGTCGAGAAACGATTTTCCTGTTGTAGTGACATTACTAGTTATTCTATTCAGTGGTTGGCAAACGAAAACTGCAATACAACAATAGACTATTGGGTACAATCAGGGACATGTTTATCAGGCTTCAATTTCAGTAGATCTAGCCGTGTGCATCAGTGTACATCTTACATGTGCAAATGCTGGGATCTTTTTCTCTCAATAGTAATATTCTTGAGCAATTGTCCCAGTTGAAGTTAATTGTGTATCTTGTACTACATTGTTGGTGAAACATTGGTGCAATGATACTTCACTAGCAGTCAGTGTGCCCTTGTCACATTATTTCCACTCTGCAATGCCATTGGACAAGGTCTTTTTGTACTTGACCAATCACATCTAATGTCACATGATCTGGAGAGCCAATCAAAGGCCCATGTCTAGAAAGTATGGGGTTTATTTCTGTGCTTTAAGAAAATAGATTTTCTATTTTACGTGCACCACTAGGGGACAGAGTTGACATCATTGTTGTTAAGGGTGTTACAAAAATCTTACGAAAAAATGACAAATCTAATATGCTTGCCTCCGAATGTTATTATTTTGACATGATCATTGATATACCTTTCAGAAAGAAAAGAAATTTAATGATATGTAGATAAGATATTTTACATATGCTAACATTAGACAAGTTCACTTCAATAATGATGCCATAACTTTGACTGCTACATGTTGCTAATGTTTGACATGTGACCTGGCCCAATGCCTGATATATATCTAGACAACTATTTGTATTATTAGACTGGCAATTTTTGTGATGTTTGATGCCCAATGTGGATAAGTATTCAAATGAAATGGTGTAATGGAGTGTTTCAAATTACCAAATTAGTTTATCCAACATAAGGCTGTTCAGAGGGCATCCATTGAATATATTTGAGGTTACCAGATTGGAGAATGGTTTGAATGCCAAGAGATGGTTGAAAGCATAGGGAGATATGAAACATAGAATATATAGATTGTTTTGTATAAATTCAAATAAATTATCTAGATTCAAATAAAAGTCTACTTGTACCAGAAAAATTCAGAGCTCCATACATAATTATTAATGCAGAATATTTCCCAGTCAACCCACCTCAGTGTATTTAATGGCATTGTCCGATATTGTGGAAAGTCAGCAATTGTGTTTGAGTTTTTGGTGCCGAGTGGCTTCGGGCTGAGTGTAAAATAAATCATAGACAATTACCAATTATGTAGTTAACAAAAGTGCTGTTGAACTTATCAAGCTTATGTCTGCAATGTGCATTATGTAATTACCTTGAATGCTCTGTTGTATTTTCTTCCTGACACCTTTCAAGTAGCAAAATTGTTTAGAAAACTGCCACATATGTAAATTAACTTTATTGACGAGAAGAAGAATCAGACTTTGTTGACCTGCGATTAATGACTACCGGTATGACACATGATATTGCCTTCCTCTTCAGAAATTCACTCTCAATATTTGAGATCTCTAACACTAACTAATGAACCATGAAGAGGCAAAGGCTGGTTATAATGCAGTAAGGTGGTCCCAAATTGGCCAGATGTGACTGTATGCACTATCATATATTGACTAAAATTCAGGCTTAGCAGTACTAGTTGTCATTTATTTTAATCTGTACAATGATTATGTATATCAATATTATATTGCTTTCTTTTTCTTTTAGTACTTCGAAGGATTGATTTTTAGTTGAAAGGAAAAAAGTTTTCTGGAAGATGATGTTGAATACATTGTAGTTGATATTGTGTTTCCTGTTTTCTAATAATTCTTTGTGGCTTTTTCTATTTCTTTGCATCAACTTCTATGCTACTGTTTTGTTGCAAGCGTTTTAATGATCTTTTGGCACAATGCAAATAAATATACTTCATATAGATCTCCATGTCTTTCTTTTACCGTCCAGATTTAGACTTGCAGTTAACACAATTAATTTGAAGCTACCAGAAGTGGATGAAAAGTATAAAGAAAATTGTAAGACAAAGACAAACTATTGCACCAAATCAGAAAGAAGTGCCGGGTATTTTAGGTTTTGAAAAAGGTCAGGTTAACCGGTTGTAAAAAAAAAGTACATTAACTTGAGTCTAAAAATGTCCAAAGAGTTGAACAAGTTGAATCAGACAAAAGGTTTACATGTACTTGGTGCCACCTGCAAAGTAATGATGACAATAATTTGAAGTTTGGTACACATTTATATAAGACTTTATACTTGACTTCGAAATCTGAGTTCTGCTTATCACTTCTTGGTGAGGCCTTATTGATCACCCTCCGTATCACTCCACTCTGCCAACCATTAGGCTGGCATATATAACATCATATGTCATCATTCTACAGGGTCCCCGGAGGTCGCCATATTTCTCTTCGCCAAGAAGAGTATGAGATTGCTTGACTTGGGTCTGTATGTAGGTCAACAGCATATAACTCGAGAAATTGTGGATGGAACTTTGTGATTTTTGGTAGGTGTGTAGCAGTTGTCGAAAGGAATGCCAAGTTTGAAAACGGTTTACCTGGCGTTTTCCTACGGTACTGCAGCGAGCTTGGTATGTTTTTTGCGGTTTGTTTTTGGCAGCATAAGTCAAAATCTAGCTGGGCGATTTTCACGAAACTTGGTAGGTGTGTAGCGGTTTTGGAGAGGAAGGTCAAGTGCGAAAATGGTTTACCTGGCTCTTACCTATGGTGCTGTAGCGGGATTTGTATGTAAGTGCGTTTGTCTGTAAGCAAGATAACTCGAGAACCCTTGAATGGATCCTGATTATATTTGTTAGGTGGATTGGGGTTAGGAAAACAAAGGTCAAGTTCGATAATGGGCACCCTAGTGTCTGCCTAAGGTACTGCAGCAAAACTTTTAATTTTGGCACTTCGTGTTCTGGACATGCTGTGGTCATGATTTTTGAGTAGTAGATAGCCCTTGAAACAGAGAGTAAGTGCTGTGAGTTTGGACCCCCTAGCGGCTTTTTGGGAACTGCAGGCACCGATTTCCGTTCAAACTTTGGACGAGGATAACTTGAGAACGTGTAAACAGATCATCAGGATTTTCGGTATGTAGATAGAATGAGTGATGACTTATACAATGTAATACTAATTATGCAAATCAGTAGCTTATTTGCATAATTAATGAGGAAAGTTCATAAATCCATGCCAACAGCATATAACTCAAGAAGCTGTGTATGGATTTTCATGATATTTAGTATTTAAGTAGCGGCTGCGGAAAAGAAGGTTGTGTTCGAAAATAGTTGACGTAGCATTTTCCGTTAGGACGGTAGTGGGCCGAGTGTGTGCGTCCTTTTGTTTGTGGAATGCATAACTCGAGAAGCCTTGAAAAAATCCTGATGATATTTGGTAGGTGGGTAGGGGTCAGGAAAACGAAGATAAATTATGATTGTGGGCCCCCTAGCGGCTTCCTAAGGTACTGCAGCAAAACTTATTAACAGAAATAAACTGTGCTCTATATATCTCATTTTGACCTATATCTATGGACACAGCTGTTATACAGATGGTTTGCTGGAGGACGCCCTTACACTGGGGACAAAGTCTAAATTGACAAGCATGAAATTCTGATTGACCAGGGATGCTACCAGGTCATCTGTCAGGTCACAGTCTGGTTTTGGTAATGTTTGTGTGTTTGCATGTGAGGAACACAGTTCATGCAGTCATTTGCTATTTAGTAATACATGAATAAGACCTTAAAGTCTTAAATAAAGGCATGATTATTTGGCGAAGAGATGGGTTCGTTGAACTCTAGTTAACAGTACTTTTGTCAGTGCCTTCTTAAGAATGTCTGGATGCATGAAGTATGCATACCTCAAGGTCTACGGATGCTGTATTTTATGGTAAATATCTTAAAATTTTCCCCATTCAATGTGTCAGTCTTCCGGTACCTTGTGGAATTTTGAGTTGATGTTATGCAAAAAAGTCACAATCTATCCATCTTTTAGACACAAGTATACGGGTTGAATGGGATATAGCAACAGTTGTAAATCCTTCTATATATATCTATCTAAGCATCTATTAGGACCTGTATATTCATTGATGACGACGATGTTCTCAAATACCAGGATACATAATTTATTCATGTCGCAGAATGAAGCTTTTGGTTGCACTAGTTTGGCTTTTAAAAGAGCTGCAGTAAAGGTAAGTCCTGTAATCCCAGTCTTTGAACCACAGCGTCGTCGGTTTACCAGTACCTTTGTGCGTTTGTGACAAAAGTATGAAATATTTACCAACACAACTTAATACCCCATTAGACACTGATGGACATTTCTAACAACTGTCACTGTTGTCCGTTTGTGGTTTCCTAGCCTTTTGAGGTAAAGGATTATGTCAAATATAAGTTATTGTGTCGGAAAGAGGCTCTTACATTCTCGCACGCAAGCGTAGCCTTTAGCAAAACTACGCAGTAACGTTATATGAGAATTACTTGATGTGAAAAACACGAACTGTGGGTTCGCCAACATTGAGCATCTTACTAAGGTCGTACAATTTTATGATCCTTTTAGTTAAGATCACATGTGTGAAACCATGCTGTTGTTGCTAATTGCTAGCCTCGCCAGTTCGTGTTTGCTGGCGGACGGGGCGGTGTATGACTGGACGTACAAGAAGCCGGGCCCCGAGGCCACAGACGCCCGTCTGGACGGACACGTCGTGCGGCGGTTCGACTACGCACACAGCGTCCTGGCTTGCGCACGGGCCTGTCTACAGCTACAGACTTGCAGGTGGGCCGGTCTCTTTCTCCCTTTTACATCCACACAGAAATAACGCACACAACGTGACTCACACACACATACATTTGTACACGTCCTGGCGTGCGCACGGGCCTGTCTACGGGTGCACTGCAGGTGGGCCGGTCTCTTTCTCTTTCACACATGTACATACCTACAAACACACAGAAATAATGCACACACATACATAGGTACGCGTACGATACGACCCTTCCAGGGACCTGTGCGAAACTTAGACGTGCAGGTCGGTCGATCTAGATCTCTCTCCTCATCTCTTTCACCCGCTCACGCTCTCCTCTATTTCCTTCCTCCCTTCTCTCCTTCCTTCACCACTCCGCCATCTATATTTAGCTTCCCTGTTGCAAGTATTACTATTTTTGACGGTTACTGCTGTACCTTCATGGATAAACATGATACACAAAATACAAGTCGCTTTTGGCGTTGGAAAAGAGCGCTAGCGGCTCAGATATGTCGGGTAAATTTCCTTGTCTAAATAACACCTAAATATTGGGTATGTTTGGTCTTTGAAGTTTGCTAACCACCAGTGAGAATTTCCCACAATTTATCTTTTAAAAATTCTATATTTCAGTTCCTACAACTACAACAAGGCAGAGACCACGTGTGAGCTGAACGCCGAAGTCACCAACAGTTCCCTCCTGCTGGTTAACGCCCCCGGGTATCAGTACTTCGGTCGGACAGATATCGTTCCGCCAGAGGTGCGTTGCAACTCCAAATGAACTCGACGTTAACGTTAGTCGGTTAAAAATCAACCGCAAAGCTATGCAATATGATGCTAAGACGCACACGAACATATCGCGAATACTATCAGCGTATTTGTAAAGGTAGAAATAGATTTTGAACAGTTGTCATTTGACATTTCCCTTTTAATCTATCTAACGTTATATATTTCATTCTTGACAAGTCTTATGCTATTGTTTTACTTTACACTAGCCATTGGACATGATCTTGCAATAAAGTTATTATTTTCATTATGATGTAAAGAGTGTAAAATACTGACATGCCTTTCTGGTCCGCTAGGAGGGGTTGCCGGCCTGCGCCAGTCGTCCGTGTCTCCATGGCGGCATGTGTCAGGAGCGCCCCGGGTCGAACCCGCCTTACTACTGCTTCTGTGCTGCTACTGAATACCACGGGCAGCAGTGTCATGAGGAAGGTAAGGATTTGGACGGGATTGAAAGTCTGAAAGTGTCTACATCTTATACTTTCTCTGGGAAACTAATCATTCCAGTAGGCTAGTATGTACAGATATAACAACCGAAAGTTCCACTACAGTACCGTAACGATTCGCTACGAAGTCCCAAAATTTCATCGTTTCAAGGTCTCATATCATGAATACAAATTCACATACTAAATATCAATACAATCCATTTAGATCTTCTCTGGTTATACTAGTACTGTCCATCCACAACCACACATATACAGACACATATACAAACGCTACCGAAATGTTACCTTCCTGGCGAAGGTAATAATAATCAGATCAATCTGCAGGAGACTAATTCATTGCACTACAAAACACCTGTGTTTGTTCTTTATCTGTATCTGTATCTATATAGCCGGTATAACCGCCCTTCGGCGTAACACACCAGCTTCGTTGTTGCCATAGACTAGGCGTCTACAAGGTTTGAATGGGGAATTTCCCCTTCAGAAATGTTAGTCCGTTGGACTAAATATTAACATAAATCTACAAATACAGCAGTTGGTTTGTTGGTACTTCAGCACCAGGGTCAGCAACAATATGAGGTACGCTGGCAGCTCTGTCGGCTTGTTGCAGTCTCCAAGTAGATGTTGAGCTGACAGATTGTAGCGTCTTCTGACAGCTGAATTTCTCTGTGGGTGGCTGTTAGAGAAGTGGCAGTCAAGTCCAAAAACATAACGACACATCTGCTTGGTCGGCTACTTTTCATGGTGGCACCGCTTAATCGAGTTACTAATGGACGAAACAAAGCCGTTGGCAGATGTGACCAGAGGATTAGTCACTGGAGTGCTAAGCTGACCTCTATAGGACATTATAGCAATCGCGTTTAGATCGGTGGTTACAGTTCACGACAACAAGTTATAGAAAATAGATGTGCAGATGATGTGTGAAGATATTAGGCTGAAATTTCGGAGCGTCTTCTGACAGCTGAATTGCTCTGTGGATGGCTGTCAGAGAAGCGGCCGTCCAAAATCTTCCACCTCGCAACATCTGCTTGGAGATTAAGGTTGTTACCTGTCGCACATACATGGTGACAGCTTTAATACAATTGTTCAACACAGATGTCATACGAACGCTTCAGCACCAATGACAGCAACACACTACTGTCGCTTTGTTACTAAGGCAACGATTGGTTTAGTATCCCGGTGCTAACCAATAAAGCAAAAAAAATCTCGAATGTACATATCTGTGACTGACTGAAGCCTGTAGCTATATTACAAGATATTCTGCAGATTCTGTTTCGTACAGATGCACATACATGTACAATATACACATGGGAGAATCTGATTTGTGTCTGCTATCACTGCATTCAAGGACACAACTAACAAGAGGCATTCGTGAGATGCGTCATGCATAAGTCATTGAAAAGGTCATAAAAAGGTCATCAAGTACTGAAGTGTTCTATGCACGATTTCGTGCATATAAAAAGACCATTTCACGCTTTAGAAAATGATCAATTCAGACACACTAAGCAGCTGTGTGCAATGTGGCGTGGTACGCCTGTCAAAACTTATATCTCCTGCCTTACAGTTGGCAGGGATATGCCTCTGTATTACTTACGAGACTTGTAAATACAGCATCAAACAGCATTACAGACATGATTTTAAGGTGGAGTCACACCTGCGTATATGTTTAAGTTCGTATGAGGCGTGCATGGGAGTATTTGCCTTCACCAGGCTCCACAGGTCGTTGGAAAAATAATAGAAATTGGACAAACGTAAACAGGTAACATGTCAGACGTGTTAGCTGGGTCGCTAACCATACTTCTCGGTCAGCTAATTCATCCGGCATGTTATGTATCTATATTTGTCCAATTTGTACTATTTTTCCCGCGACCTGTGGAGCCTGGTAGATACTAAGAGCTTCATACGCACCTCAAACTGACTTGAATATATACTATTATATACGCATGTGTGACCCCACCTTAAGTAACGTGTAATGCAATGATGCTTTACTAATGTTTTCTTGGAAAAGAGGATATGTCCTCAAGCTGTGGCGTGTGAGTAGTTTCTCCGAACTGTTAGGTACGTTTCACTTGAATTCAAGTTTCAAGGCTAAATACGGTGCTACAACGTAAGTCTCATCGATGTAGAGAAACAGCTGGGGTACTTCATGGTGGTACTGTCCTTGGTGCTGAATTGTTGCGCCGTGAGTACTGTACATGTTCATTCATCTATACGGAACAGAAACCCTGCATATCTAGGCCTATAATATAGGTATAGGCTTCAGTTGGTCACAGATATGTACATGCGAGGTTTTGGCCTTCTTGGTTAGCACCAAGATACTAAATCAACCGTTGCCGCTATGTATGTGCGCCAAGTAACAAAACCACAGAAGTGTGCTGCTGTCCTTGGGACTGAAGTATTAGTGTTTGGCCCAGAACCCAGAGGTATCGGGTTTGAATCCTATCATTCTACCAATCTTGTGCCCTTCGGAAAGGCACTCTACACGACTTTCCTCTTTCTACCCAGGTGTAAAAGTGGACACTAACCCACTCCCCACATGGCCTGCATCGTATCATGTTGTGTATGTGACACTGTTAAAATAAGTTGAATGAAGTGAGTTAAGTGCAGTCCCACATCCCACATTGCCCTTGTTTGTCCAAAAGTAAATATGATTTTAAAAAGTTCTAAATGATTGTTCATTGAGAACGATAGATAGGTGTCACACGGCAGGAAAATGGCTCACCTGACGATTCTGCAGCTCAAAAGAATCATTTTCAGCCGTGATTCGACTGGTTTCCTCTCCGTCACATCGCGATATATTCAGGGGTCGACCGGTGTTCATAGATATGATCCCAGAGTTCCGTGCAATGTAATATGGTTAAATATAAGCTCAATCGGTGTCAATTTTGAATTCGTTGACCTTCTGCCGATGAAGAACCTTGTCCTGATGCTGTCGGTAGTGAGGCACCATCTTGACGACCAGTTTAAACTGCTTATGTTTCTATTCAGGTTAACAAACTAAGATTCTATTATGGCGAAAAAGTTGGAATTCAAATGCACGCTTGGCGCTGGTTGCATCGAATCCGCATCAAATGAAAACGACCTCGCCAAGCTCGTTACAACGTACGTAATCATTAGATTCTTGCAGAAACGGAAGGTGTCCCGCCGCAACCAACATGTACATAGATCTGCCAAGGACGTTATATCTGAACCTTTGTACGCAGGCGTAGTTAAGTGAATGTGTTTTTTATACATCTTCAATCATATCGGAAATGTGCAGGAGGATCGCAAACTGCAACTAGACATCCGCCATTTCCTGTTAGACTCATCCCTTCCAATCATCTGTACATTCATTCATTCAAGGCGTATTCGGAAATAGAGAGAGAAATGGTGTTTGACAAGGAGGAAAACGCAACAGTAGACCAGACAGATTGGCTGTCAAAGCAAACATGTAGTACACACTCAATAGGAGGACTCACTTGCCTTCACTCGTAAACTTATGATAGAGAGCAGTCTCGTGGAGACTGAAGGAGACAGAATCGAGACAGTATTGATAAGACACAATAAAATAAGATGTTCTCCTTCCCCACAAGGGATGCACAGTATCGTAAATGATGGTGCCATGTCCCTGTTCCTCAACAGCATGTCTACTTATGAATTCAGGTTTAGGTTTTGCTGCTATTACAACAATAGGAACGAATGATGACACCCTATCTATGATGAGCTGTGAAATACATACGGGGCGTCTATTTGAGTGCCTCGATATTTTTAGCCTGAACAGAATACCAGAATCTTGCGAGCTCACCTATTCTATCAAGATATCATTTCGGCATTATATCTATTTTTAGAGTATCCTCATGTCATCAAGGATAGGTCATACATGTATACCGACCTTGTAGTTGTAGGTATAATTAGGCTATTCTATATTGATCTATTTATAAGACACCAGCTGGTTGTATTCGCTTTCACTTTGTACGTTAAATTGCAAAGTTTCGTGCAAGTCTGCTCAAGTTTCGAGGTTTCCATGTTTAGCATAGGTTTAGCATAGATTTTACCAATGCGCCAATGTAATGAGGAGGTCTGGCTGTTTCTATATATTCTAAGTTTGATGATAAGGATAGTTGTTTGGTATGTTAAATTACTATTGGGATCGTGCTAATGAAGTGTCATCTGCTATACGTAAACACACAAAGGCACGCGCACACACACACATACACATGCATTCACACGCACAAGCACATACACATACGCACACACACATTCACATATGTACATACACTCACATTCACACCGCGCACACACACAAACACATACGCACACACATGCACAGACACAAGCGCGCATACATACAAATACACACACGCACAAACACACGAACATCAACACACTTACTTTTCTGTCTCACGTATTGACTATGGGAGGATCGCTGGGAAAACAATTGTCCTTTTTTTCCCCTTAGTCCTTGACGGTGGTTGGGGTTCGTGGGGTCCGTGGGGCGCCTGCTCGGAGTCGTGTGGGGTGGGGTTACGGGTGAGGCAGCGGAGCTGTGACAGCCCCACCCCCACCCCCGGGCGTGGAGCCGGCTGTGTGGGTCCGGTGGAGCAGAGGGGCCAGTGCAACAAGCAACGCTGTCCATGTAAGTCTGTAACGTTGTATATTATATGTAGAACTGTAAAGCTAGTTAACCTTTATCCGCGGGGGAACCTATATCCGTTGTTTTAAGACCAAGTATTTAGTGAAATCAAGTCGACAGACGGTAGTTTCAACTAGCAATAATTTCAAAGTATTGCAGGCTGGTACCACAGCCTGTCGCCTTGATATCCGATATCCCAAACTTGATATCCGAAAATCCGAATATCCGAAATAACGGATATAGGTTATTCGCGCAAAAATGTGAAGTAACGTTAACATGATTGACGACACACATCAAGAATTCCCCTTGTGCTCTCTCATTGTGTGTGTGTGTGTGTGTGTGTGTGTGTGTGTGTGTACTTGTGTGTGTGTTTGTGTGTTACAATACTATATGTTCGGATGTTCGTAGGGCGCACTGTTTCCTTACTAACATCCATTCTGGAGACCCGTTAAGTGTTACGTGTTGAACGACGTTGCGTTGATTTTTCACGACATCCAGTTGATTTATTCCAAAGCCTTTAACAGTAGCTAAGTGACACTTTTATCACTCCGGCTCCTGGCAGTCTAAAACGTCGAGTGCCGAATCAAAGCCTTCATTCAACCATCCATCAAACAGTGAGCAAATGTCAAGTCCGTACTTTTCAACCACTCAAGAAAGCCGGCACACAATCATTCATCAGAAAATGTTGCTTTTCAGGGACTTGTGAGGACGGGTAGATTTTGACTACATTGTTTGGTACCATTGGAGATAGCGAAGGATTGACGTGTAGACTTTCATATGGTCTTCTGGATAAGCTCCGCCAGAAACCTAGGCCTGTCTAGTGTCGATTGTCTCACGGTGGTTTCATTTTTATACGAATTTCCCAGAACCGCTGCTCGTAAGGCTTTTGGGTTCCAAGAAGGATACCGCAAACAGTCGGGAAGCCTGACTTTGCTGGGTGTGAAGGAACAATAACGAAAGCCAGTGTTGCTTAAGGCAAACTTACGGAATCCTAGAAACCAGTTCGATTGACTTCCTGTACATGTATGTATAGAGTATGTACCAGGTAGAAATATATTTTCGATGAACAGCAGGAAAACAGGAATTCAGCAACTTGTTAGTAGCTTTCCCTTTATATCTTAACAATACTGTTGGCTAAATGCCATTCTCGTTGTCCCATATTCACATGTACATGTACACAGAAGTAAATGCAAGCAATCTATGCAACAATTACAATGCAATCGTCAGACTGAAATCGTTAATCCTACTACATATCAAAGATATCATGAAGTTAAGGATTAGAATTATTAACAATTTAAAGCCGATCGATAGAGAATTTTTATGTTTTACACTCCTGATACGTCCCCAGTATAAAAAGATTATTGAAACATATCAAACAGTTTAACTAGTCACTGATAATATCAAAACACCTAAAACACAATATCTAAGGAACAATTAATATAAACATTTCATTCCGGTTAATATGCATATATATATGTAGCATGGAGAACCCGCTATGTCCACTCCACATATATATATATGGACCCAAAACAATCCAATTTTGCCTTCGCAAATAAAAGTGTACATGTTGTTTATATGTTGTAACGATTTCACACAATAACTGGCATGATAATCAAATACAGTAGTAGAAGTCTGTTTTTATGGTTTTGAAATAGACTTCCGTCATTCCATGAACCGTACACAACATTTAAGTCAAATTCTTTTGACGAAAAAGCAAGCCATTAGTACATCAAATTTTTCTGTGTACAGTGCACAGTTTGTACTTCGTTCTCAGGATAAGAAAAATATCAAGAAGCCATATCTTTACGTCATATCACAACTTTCAGTTCTATTTCTGTCATATCTCAAATAAAATTTCTTGAAATCTAACCATTGATCATTCAACATACGCGTTTCTCTCAATGTCAAGTTGTCACAAATGTTGGACATAGGAAACATGACTTTATTTCGGTCAGTGTCCTGTTGGCTTACAAACAGCCTCTTCGTAAAATATCCACTGTTCCGTCGTGATTGTTTGATAACTCACCAGTCAAAGTTTCTTTACAAATCTGCCCTTTACAAATGTGGCGTCGGGCGTGGCGTAACTGGTAGAGCGTTCGGCTCGGAACCTAGAGGTTCTGAGTTCGATCCCCGCCGTGCCCCGCCCCGACGTTGTGCCCTTGGGAAAGGCACTTTACACGGCCTTCCTCACTTCACCCAGGTGTAAAAATGGGTACCTTCTGTCTGTACTGTGTATGTGGCACTGTTAATATAAGTTGTCCTCGTCTGTCCAAAAGCAAAATAGAAAAAAAAATCTGCCTCAATATCCAACAGGAGAGCGATGCTTCCCGTTTGCCAGTCCTTTTCAGATACACCAAGGCGCTTCTTGGAAACAGATTGAAGATAATCGAATTCAGAATCATAGAACAGTTATCAAAGTATGTTATAATTGTCCGCACTCGAGCAGCACAATACGATAACACACCTGAATGTGTGTCAACATTTCTGTTGTGTGTTGTCCGTCTCTACACCTTTCCGTCTTTCCCGTCAGCTATGAGGGACCTGTCGCACCGACCCCGTCCACACTGTTTCCCGACGAACTTGAGTTGCCATGCTTATGCACTTCTGCGCAGACGCAGATCACGTGACCACCGTTGTCGCTTTCAGTTGATGACGTCAAAGTGTTCTCATTCTTCTCGACAGATGAAGTTCTGTTTCTTTGACATAATGTCTTCAAGTTGTCCGTGCCAGACGCGTCAGTCTTCCATGCGGCCATGCGCAGAGGTGATCTGTCACCCACGGTATCGGAACCTGATGACGCGTCAATTTTCGTGCTCTCTATGACGACAACAGACCGCCGTCTTACCCAGACAGGGCTTGGCATTTTGCTGCCGTCACTTGTCTCTGCTAATGACGACACGCTGTAGAACTGACGCCGTCTCTTCTCACTGACAACGCCTTGGTCTCGTCCGTAAGCTACGTCACTGTTAAGGCGTTTGAAAGGATCGTCGTGAGCCTGCTCCTTTTCCAGAGCGCCGAATTCGAAGACGTGTTCGGAGTGTTCTTCAGAGGACGTCACGTCGTTCTGTGGCTGATGGCTTCTCCACGTCGGTGGTTGCAGACGACGGAAAGTCTCTCCGTAAGAAAACATGCTTCTCCAGGGAAAGTCTGGCGACAGGGGGCTTGGGATCTCGGGACGACTCTGAGTGATAGGCGTTTCTGGCAGCAGTACCTGGACGGGTAGACGCGAACCCTTTTCGTCGTTAAGTTGACGCCGCTGTGTTCTTAAGGCTGCGTCGTCAGGGCGGCTCCAAACGTCCTGCAGCAAAGACTCGCGGTTCGGGGGTGATGAAATGAAGGCCCACTCGATGTCACAGATACCAGGATCGGATCCTCTGACGTTTTTCAGCCTCGAAGCGTCCACATCTGCCTTCTGCTGGTTTCTCCTCTTCTGGACCCATTGCAGCCGCCACTCCAGGATTCCGTCGCGGAAGCACGGGTACAGAATGAAGGCGATCCCCAGGATCGGTACGATCGTTGCCACGCACAGGATGCTGATGGCATCGGCGGTGGAGAGCGCGTGCGAGGCGGGTTGGTCTATCTGTGACAGCGGAGCCCCCTCGGTTTGGGCGTACACCAGCGGCGGGTGCAGCGCGCCTGTGATGGGGACGTGCGGGAAGGGGGAGACGGTGGCGAGCGGCACGTCTCCCGGCGGTTTGACGCCCTGCTCCGCTGGTGTCGGTAACGCGCGCGCAGCCACGGCGAGTCGGCCCAGCCCGCAGTCTCGCAGGACACACTCCGCCGTGACAAGCAGGACGAGAACGCACCTCACCATTAAGGCACCCATCCTGGCTGTCTGGCACGCTATCATCGCCGGAAAAGTGGAGATTCTCCTGACAGGCGCTGGAGATTTTTACTGCTGTTTTGAGCGAGTTGTCAATCTAGATGATTTCTACCGGCGCTCGAGGCTGAGCTTGCCTTCGACAGTCTCGTTGACTGCAGAAATGGTTTACTTACAAAGATGTCTTCTCGGCGACGTGTGCTGAAAGCAAATGAGGACACCAGGCGCTGGTGAAACCCAAGTGCGCCGTTAAATTGTGTTCTGTGGCCCGTCAAATCGGATCGTCACTTATTAGTGTCGCTGTATAGATGACAGATATGTTCAGCATCACCGTAAAAGGCACGTTCGTAACTCCGCGTATCTGGCAAATAAAGTATCATGGAACGAATTGGCGGACAATCCTCCCTCTCTCGTTAAAAAAAAAAGATTACTCCCAAGACGATGCGATGCGTAGTTACTGGTCCAGGGCCGTTTCTTCTTCCGAAGTTCTTGAGAAATCAAACATACGTGTAAGCATCATCCAGACAACACGACACAGCGAGCCGGCTTCATGATCAAGCACACCAAGCCTTGCAAGTCTTCAAAGCTCCTGTTTTCCATTCTTGCTTTCTGAAAGAAGAAAAAAAGCCTAAGATGAATATTCCTGGGAGTATACATGTACTTGTTTTACTCTCGCCGCCGCTACACTTGAGAAAACCATTCCTTCGTCACCGCACTTGAAACCTCGCGTTCTACTGTGAGCACACCGTCTTCTTATCTCTCCTGAAGTCTCAAGTATTGCACAACCCAGTAAGGCTGGCTGAAATCTAAGATGAAATTGAATAAATGGCTGGAGGAGTTTTTCTATATATGGGACCCAGACGATTACACGCAGGCCGAGCCGCCCTGTTCTCACCACCGTGTTAAGTATGGTTGAGAGGCGTTGGATTGAAAAATGGTGACCTCAGATCTCCCGCAAAGGACAAGATGGTTTGGGGAACTTCAATTGAGGACAACAATGGCGTATAATATCTTATGATTAGATTATAACAGGGACAGGGGCATTGGATTGGAAAGCGGTGTTCTAAAGTCCATCATTCTTATCATGAGGAACAAGGAGCCTTGGGAAACGTTCATTGAGGGCAATGGTTGCTTAACCGTAGATTATAGGATGATCAACCTGACTGAATCTTATCGATAAATGAACTTGCTATGTGGGGGCAATGTGGACCACTACTGAGAAATGTGCAGCTTTTCACCCCGTTAACACGTGAGGTTTTGACTTCCGTGCGACCAAAAATTTTACAGATCGTTCAACGAGTTTCACTGAGATAAATAACAGTTTGTTCTACTTTTTGTGTCATCAGTTGTCTTTTGAATCACAATTTTACTTCTGGCATCATATTCCAACTATGAAATCGAGGGTTATAAATTGTAGAAGTCCAATTTCTGTCGCTCAGCGAACGCCACCTTATGGAAAGTGGACCTTTCACAAGCGGCGTTAACGCGTTGTTCGGGTGTGAGAACGTCAGTTATCATTTACTTCTCGCCTCAGGGAACATAATTTAATAAGAACTGCACGCAGAAGTACTCTGTCAGCATAGAGTCTCATTTCCTGTTTCTCCGTGAATTCGATATACACACGTACACACAGATGTATCTAATTTTTCCTTCGTACGTTATCTGTCGTCTGACACAACATCTTTCAGCGATGCTGCAATATCGAAACTCATGTATACTCCATCGGTAAGTATAAAGTTCACACCAGTCAATTTAACCCGTAATAAACATCCCATAGCTAGAGACGTGCTCGCTCGGGTGTCCTTCTGTCTTGCTTTCTTTCGTTATGTATACGCGATTATTACCTTCGCGAAGAAGATTTTGCTTCAGTTTTGTTCCTGGTTGAACAGTGTAACTCAAGAAGCTCCGCATGTATCGGATTTGGTATGAGGTTAGGTCATAAGGCATCGAAGAAAAGATAGACCTTGGACCCCTTGGGTCTAGGGGAAAACATAGTTGTGTTTCCTGTTTCCCTACTCTAGGAAAACCTGCGACCCTAGACTTTTTTCGGTAGGCAGGGGAGTCACATAGCTTCCAGTTAGAACTTTATTCAGCCTGCTTCCTATTGAAGTAAAGATGCTGCTTGACATTGAAAGATACTTAGTGTCCTCGTGGCTACCAGTTTACTTTGTTCATCTGTATTGTAATATGTATCAATACAGTTTTGGCCAGCCTAAAAAAAATATTAAAAAAAAACGATAATCCCTACCTACCGACCCTATTTTTCCAAAAATGAAACAGGAAACACAACATTTTTCCCTAGGCCTTGGTGGGTTTCCCTGTAGCTGCAGTGGAACGTCGGGTTTGTGTATTTTTCTAGCTGAAACTTTTCTTTGAGGTTGAAGAATTGAAAACTGGAGTAAACGCGTCCATAGAGCGATGCTATGTAATGGTGCGGATTTAGACCAGCTAGGCAAACTATCTGCCTCAGACTATGATGCATTCTCAAAGGATTGTAGTGAAAGCAGGGGATTCTGTAAATGACGCTGTAATCATGGTAACGGGCGGGCTGTCACGTTAACGTGGTAAATGGCATGTTGGTAGAGAATGGTAAAAGCGCCATCAGTCATTTCTGCATGTTTTCTTGGATGATCAGAACTCACACGGGATCTTTCACTCACTCTCATTCTCTTTTAAAACAACAAATCGGAAATCCCCTACTATATATATATATATATATATATATATATATAGAGAGAGAGAGAGAGAGAGAGAGAGAGAGAGAGACCACTATTACTTTAGAGAGATATTACTTTCAAGCACACTCTTGTATAAAGCTGTTTCTAGAGCAATGAAAGCGGGGAGCACTCAGGTGACTAATTGCCAATGTCACCCGCACATTGTGTTTTACGATTGTGTTTCACCAGCGCGCGTGTTCTATGTCTGGCCCGAAAGCTTGAAATGCAAATACGCCCAACAAGAGTCTATCTTTGACATCGTTATTGCTGTGGTACATATGTGCCACCTCGGGAAAACACTGAGGCAACTGTTGCATTTTGGCAACGTTCCATTTTCATCGTTCAGTCTGTGAAAGCTTATAGTTTGAGCGCCCCCATATGTCCGATGATAAATCCTCGTATGGTTGAACCACCACCGTTCCACTCCCGAATAGCCCCTATTGTTGCACGTACATGAAACAGATCTTTAGATTCTTATCTTAATTCTCCCCCATGGATTCCTCGATATTTTAACATGCGTCACCCTATATGACCTGAGATATGTGTGCTGAATCGCTCAAAACATTAAAAGATCACGTACGCCTTTCATAATGCCATTGTGCGGGTTTGGGTGGTTAAAACTAGCAAACCGTGTATGACAAATTCATTAGTATAATGGATCTTTTTGCGTCTGAGATGAAAGTCAAAACGACGCGTTATCACCTGCCTATTTCACATTAAGTGAAAACGACCCATTGGTGCATATGGATATCTGTCTTGGGTTTTTCCACACCTCAGTTCTTCTAGTAAACGATATGATTATATTATAAAAACAAAGGTATCTGAGACTCACCTGTTTAGAGAAGGAGACCTGACACCTGTAACAGTCGCAGACAGACTGTGTGCACGAGAGGGGTTGCCGCTACCCCTGCACAGTTGATCGATTTTGTCGCAAGACCTCAGCATGTACCACGGAGCTGTAGAGCCGAACGCAGCGAGACCTTGTCGTGTGAGAGACACGTCAAGACGTGTAGGCTGTCACCGCTACTTCAGAACAAAGGATGACGTCTTGTGAATATAAATCAGTTTCAACAAGTCTTTTAACCTGGTATCCAGCCGTATTATATATTACAGCCCAGTATTTCTTCTGTCCTCTATGTAAATACGCAGAGTATTAGCAGCCTGGTAGGACAGAGGAGGCTCGAGAGCTATAAATAAACATAGATTTAGACAACTGCCTTACTTTGCGATCAGCTTTTGAGCAGGATCTTGCAATAAAGTTATTATAATGCGGCTGGATACCAGGCTACGAATCTTGTAGTGCCCATTTAGTACGCGTACCAATGAAATACTAGTACCAATGCCGGCGGGGAATACTAGTATCTGAACTATAGGCGGAATAATCTGTGGATTCGATCACCGGACCGACTCGAATAATCGTTGAAATGAAGTCCTTATCGAAACGAATTTGTCAGAATTTGTTGCTAGCCTGTTGCACCGCCGTTAGCACCGTTATAATTGCCTCTTTGGGGACCTAAGGACAATCGCGTGGGAGGTACGTTATAAAATGACTCTGGAAATTTCCCTCTGTTTCCCGCGCGTTTTGGCAAGCCTTTCTTAAATTATGGTACTTTAGAAAGGTGGTGTTTTGAACACTATTACACAGAACAAGTTCTGCTGTAGTACAAAGAAAGACGATAGGAGCCAGAAATCTAAACATTTCTTTGATAGGTCAAGACTAGGGGTGGGTACCGGTACAGCGCACCGGTACAAAACCGGTTTTTCTTATTGGACCGGTCCAGAAAAACCGGACCTGAAAAATTAGGTGGACCGTATGTTGGACCGATTAGAAAATTAACAGATTATTTGATCAGGCATTCACACGTTTTGGCGCTTACAGGTGGAAGAAAATAACAAGAGTGAAGTAGTTCAGAGTTTATAGTCATTTCACAGTTTTACAGTCAATGGTATAGGTGCAGTTAGCGGTTTAATTTATGATTTTAAGACAAAAGTGTAAGTCTAATACTCCACCAAACAGATTTATTTGTAGTGAAAATAAAACCGTCACTGAAATGGACCATTGGTATGACCGTATGAGTCATACAGAATCAGGTCCAGGTTCAGGTCCGGACCTGGACCTGATCCTTTGGACCTGAACCGGACCTGGACCTGAATTTTCTGTACCGGCACCCACCCTTAGTCAAGACCTTGGCCTAACCGCAAACGGAATTTCATGACCGAACACTGAACATTACAAACGGTATCGAAGAAAATAGCAATTAGAAAAAGACACTAACGAAGGGAATGACATACGCATACCAGTAACGTCTACTGAAGCCACAGTTTTCTTTCAGGAAGGAGTAAGGTTTCACCTGTTTCTCCAGTCGTTCCAGGAGCGTCGACCATTGTAAGGACAAAACAGACGCCATTGCTATGGCAGAACTCACTTGCTGCTGAACTCTCCCAAGTCGCTGTTGAAAATATTCTTTCCCTTTATAAGCGTTACTTACCTTCTTGCCCTGCCGTTAGTCCTAGAGTTGAACCTTTCAGACAATCAACAAAATAACAGGTCTCATTTCCGTAAGTAAAGCCCGGTTCCAGGAAAAAGATTGTATAACTACTGCTTGTGACACCAGACTGTTCGCACCCCCCACTTACGCCCCATTATACTGCTCTCTAAGGTTATTGATTGTCACAGTTTGTCCCATCCTTGGCCGTCTCTAGGTCTGTCTACGCCGCAGACGTCAACAATTCATTCCGTTTAATTCATTCCATTAGGCAATGTCGGTTTCATTATATGGATGACGACATCCCCTGGGAACCCCAAAACTGATGCGAGCGTGCGAACAAAAAAGTTTGGCCAAAAAAGTTGCCTTCGTGATATGGTCAGGAAGGTTGAACAACAGACTAAGGAATGTCAAGATTGGCAAAGCTACTGGCCCTGATGGTATCTCCCCAAGGATTATTAGGGAATTCTCCTTTGAACTGTCCCAGCCTTTATGTGACATAATGAACACCTCCCTGTGTCAAGGTGAAGTACCGGACATGTTCAAGGATGCTGATGTTGTGCCCATTCCAAAGGAGATGCCACCGCGACTAGAGAAGTTAAGACCCATCTCTCTAACACCTATCTTTGCCAAAGTGTGTGAAGGAATCGTACGTGACTGGTGCATGCAGGATATCCTTCCTAACCTGGACCCTCGGCAGTTCGGTTCTCTCCATGGTTGCTCAACAGTACATTACCTGACGCGTCTTGTACACAACATCCTTGAGGCATCAGACAAACCAGGCTACGTGACAACACTTGTTCTCACGGACTTTTCCCGAGCATTTGATTATGTCCACCACCAGACCGCCATTTGCAAGCTACTTGACCTTGGTGTCCGCCCGTCCATCGTGCCCTGGGTGAGCAGTTTCCTGTCAGGTCGGCGCCAGCGTGTGAGATATCAGGGCACAGTCTCGGACTGGCAAACTCTGACGTGTGGTGTGCCTCAGGGAACGAAGTTAGGACCACTAGTTTTTCTAGCCCTGGTTAATGACGCCCTCCCAAGTCACGAAACGTCTTCAGATGGGTTTAAGTATGTCGATGACATGTCTGTCTCCGAATCACGACATGTGTCTGCGGCACCAAGGATTCAGGACGACATCAATGGCCTGACACGTTGGACTGATACCAACTTCATGGCCCTGAACCCGTCTAAGTGCATGGTGATGGTGTTTTGCTTCATGAGAAATCCTCCACCGCCGCCAGTAATCACTGTTGGGCCAACCCAACTACAGGTTGTCCAGGCAGCACGTGTCCTGGGACTTATCCTCCAGAACAACCTCAAATGGACTCAACATGTGACCTCAATCGTCACCAAAGGGAGTAAGAGACTCTATATGATAAGAAACCTGAAGAAACACGGACTGGACATAAGTGACCTTGTACTCGTCTACATCGGTTTCGTGCGGCCTCTTCTTGAGTACGCCTGTGTCATCTGGCACCCCGGTCTTACCAGAGTTTTGTCATCGAAAGTCGAACGCGTGCAGAAGAGGGCTCTGAGAATTATACTCGGACGGGAGTACGTCACTTACGACAGTGCACTGAACACTTCGGGTCTTTGTCGACTGGACTGTAGAAGGGACAATCTATGCCTACGGTTTGCACGAGCTCTTGTCAACTCTGAAAGATTCAGTTATTGGCTTCCATCTAGACGAGGGGATACCCATGATAGGTCTCTAAGAAACAAAGACAAACTCTCTCACTTCCGGTGTAGAACTGCTCGTTTCGCTAATAGCACATTACCGTACTGTGTAAAGCTGCTGAACCAAGACTAAGGGTAATTTGTGAATACTAGCGAATCTTTCTTTGTATAGTAACTGACCAGTAATTGTAAACGGTAGATGTTATGTTGTGACTCGATCATTTTAAAAGTGTTAACTTGAGTTAGAGGTTGAAATACTGAGTGTGAAAAAACGACAATTCAGCCATTTGTAAATGTGCTGCAAATGTTTTTTAATGTCAATGGCAATAATAAACCATTTCTCTCTCTCTCTCTCTGGCTAAACACAAAACTATACCAAACAATTCATTTTCGTTCTTTCACATATTTTTCTTTGACATTAGAATTGACTTTGGCATTCTATGATGTTGGTATCCGTTTTCATTTTCAGCTGTTTTGTACAATTTACAGTATAGTTGAAAACTTTTTTTAGAAACGACTGAAAATTGATGCGCGCGCGGATGTCCTCCATATAATCAAATCAACACGACCTTACTTTACTCCCACACAGTCTCAGCTGGGTAAAATGCTGTCTGCTTGAGAGGCATTGTAGTGATGAGCTTCATGAAAGGTCAATCTGGGGAAGATGTGTCGCAATTAGTGAGATGCTTACTTCCTTATCTTTTTAGGCACTGTGCCCAAAAAGCATTTTGGTGGAATATTGTATGCCTGGATCTACAAAATGCATTTAAAGACATCGTGTTAAGAGCCCCATGGACAACTAAGAGAGCTGAAAGTAAGAGTACTTATTAGGCAATATTCCGCCAAGAAATCTTGGTGCTAAATCGAATAGTTACACGCAGGCAGTTTCAACGAAAATATCTTATCGTCGTCATTGCCGATGTCATTTTCCGTTTATAGACTACTTTGATGAAGTCGGCAGTGTCCTATCTTTTGTTTCCTCTATTTGAGCTGGACGTTCCCTCTCTTGTATGTATACAGTCTTGAATGATGTATATGTTTGTCTCAGAAGAATATTCTACCAAGTGATTCAGTGATAGGTCTTATATATTAAGCGTGTTCCTTAAGCTTGAGTGCAGCAATACTGTGCAATTTCCTTTGAATGTTTAAATGGATAACGTTAAGTATCTTCATACTGACTTGTGGAACATGCAGCGAACCAAAAATTTCAAATAGTAGCTTTCCAGTCTGCTTAAACTTATATGGCGATATTAATAGATTTCGACAAACGACATCTCGAAGAAATTTCCAAAAATTCAGACTTAAAAAATGTTGTTGCACCACGGGTTCAAGCAAGCTTTTATCATATTGCAAATTCTGTATGGCCGGTCGTCTGGACACAAAACGCACGACCTAGCCATCTAATGTCAGTTATAGTTTACACAGTTATGAAAAGAACATCCGCACTGTTGCTGCTAGCCGAAACTGAAATCATCCTCCTGCTCCACTGGAATACGAAACCGTCCCCTTCCCCTACAGACAGTGTTTTCTTCGCATCAGTTAATCTGATTTTCAAACCCCCAGAAAATGACAGGTTTGTAACTCCTTGGTCTCACCTTAGGTTCAGGTCAGATAGTTGAAGTATTCGTCATCCTGTTGCCCTGACAGGCCTCTCTATATATAAACCAGTCTCCCGGGTGAGTGTAGATTGGGGATTTTGTGAACGCAGGCAACCAAGGACGTGAACGTTAAT
Organism: Branchiostoma floridae; assembly: GCF_000003815.2. Classification (NCBI taxonomy): domain Eukaryota; kingdom Metazoa; phylum Chordata; class Leptocardii; order Amphioxiformes; family Branchiostomatidae; genus Branchiostoma; species Branchiostoma floridae. Next base: position 7,538,883 of record NC_049993.1, on the reverse strand, counting down.
GGACCGAATGAATCATTCCTGATCGGTGGGTCGCTATGATTCTTTAAATAGTGCCCTTTCACTTGCTTAAGAGTATGGGACATAATACAAAATGATTTACTAGAGTTGTGTGTACGTTTTTGACATCTTTTATGCGAGAGGGAGAAAAGCGAGATATGTGCTCATAAATTTTGTTTTTCCAGTTTCATGTCCTAACACAACCACTCGTATTTTCTTATTTTACGGTAGTGTGTCATAAGAACGGCTCACAAGAAGTTTTAACTTATAGCAACTTGTTCTGTGTGTGTGTTTCTCTCTCCCTGTCTCTCTTTGTGTGTGTGTGTGTGTGTGTGTGTGTGTGTGTGTGTGTGCTTGTGTGCGTGTGTGTGTGTGTCTTTCCGTCTGTCTGTGTCTGTGTTCCTCTCGTTGTTTCTGACATAAGTGAATTCTTCCATCTCCGATCTCCCTTCTTGTTTTCAGCCTGGTCTGAGTGGAGTCCTGTAGGAAACTGCTCCAGTCACAAGGTCTGCGGACCGGGACGTCAGGACTACATCCGGGACTGTGAGCGCGGAGGCACGGTGGATGTAGACCCCGGATGTACAGGTCCCACCAACACAACCTTCCCCTGTCAGTCACGGCCATGTCGAAGTAGGTATTTACAATGTACACTACTTGAATTACAACTGACTTTCCTGACAAAAAAGGAAAACAGTGCAATCACTCTTTCGTGTCTAGTTTTCCTACTTTTCATTTTATTTTGTTATACCCCAATTAAAAACGGACGTGGTGGACTTGTTGGTTACATTTTCCTCCATCAGTACATGTATTGCATTTAACTTTTTGTCCTTGGATAACTTTACTCTCCAATCAATGGGCTTTCTCGAGGGTTTTCTCTCAGTGCAAGGCCTACTTCTGGGCACTGAACTAGCACTCACTGTAGCAGTTTCTCTTCTCCCTACGTCAGATCAAGCTTGACTCAAAAGGCGACACAAAGGCCTCTCTGAACATTGTCTACCTCATTTAGGCCGGAATGGTTTTGATCCAATCACACCGGGAAAAACTTTCTGCTGACTTGGCTAAGAGCGACCCGTCTCAGTATCAGAAAGCTAACGGCAGGTGAGAAGGTAAACGGCCCCACTTCGCGCCTCTGCTTTGATAGTAGAAGAACACCTTCTGTCCTACTGCAGGTCCAGTCAGACTCCGTGCCGGCCCGAGTGTAGGGGAAGGAAGACTGGAGGTGTATGGCGCCCAGGAGAGGGAGTGGGGGACCGTGTGTGACCTGGGCTGAACACCTTCGAATTCTTTCCTACTGTAGGTCCTGTCAGACTCCGTGATGGCCAGAGTGTAGGGGAGGGTAGACTGGAGGTGTATGACGTCCAGGAGAGGGAGTGGGGGACCGTGTGTGACCTGGGCTGAACACCTTCGAATTCTTTCCTACTGTAGGTCCTGTCAGACTCCGTGATGGCCCGAATGTAGGGGAGGGGAGATTGGAGGTGTATGACGCCCAGGAGAGAGAGTGGGGGACCGTGTGTGACCTGGGCTGAACACCTTCGAATTCTTTCCTACTGTAGGTCCTGTCAGACTCCGTGATGGCCCGAGTGTAGGGGAGGGTAGACTGGAGGTGTATGACGCCCAGGAGAGGGAGTGGGAGACCGTGTGTGACCTGGGCTGAACTGAACATCTTCTGTCCTTCTGCAGGTCCTGTCCGTCTCCGTGCCGGCCCGAGTGTAGGGGAGGGTAGATCTAGACTGGAGGTGTATGACGCCCAGGAGAGGGAGTGGGAGACCGTGTGTGACCTGGGCTGAACTGAACATCTTCTGTCCTGTAGGTCCTGTCAGACTCCGTGCAGGCCCTAATGTAGGGGAGGGAAGGCTGGTGGTGTATGACGCCCAGGAGAGGGAGTGGGGGGCCGTGTGTGACCTGAACATCTTCTGTCCTGTAGGTCCAGTCCGACTCCGTGCAGGCCCGAGTGTAGGGGAAGGGAGACTGGAGGTGTATGACGCCCAGGAGCGGGAGTGGGGGACCGTGTGTGACCTAGGCTGGAGTGCCGTCAACAGCGACGTGGTGTGCCGCCAGATGGGGTTCATGGGGACGGCGGTGGACAGGGGTAGGTGGAGTCAGGGTTGATACACTCTGGCTTTACGTCATATTTCCAAGCCGTTTATTTTTCATGGCAAAAAAAAAAGCTGTACCGAAGTCAGTCGTTATTATCAGCTGCGGCCAGTTCTGTAATGACCAAATAAATGCCGTATTAAAGTTGCACAAAACATCGTTCATGTATACATAGAGTGTCAACCTCAATGTCAAGGTCAAAGAAGACGTGGTAGACTAGAAATGAAGAATGTGTTGTGACATCGTTGCACCTTCCTAACCACTTAATTTGCATGCATGCATTATGAATGCAATTTTTTTATTGCCAAACTTTAAAAATTCGTACTCCCAGATGCCATCTATAATCACATTAACATGGCCTAAGTAACAGAAGATCCTGTGATTCTCTTGACAGACGGAACTCTCCGCCCGCCCATCGCCTGCTCCACTTCCGCTGTAGACTTCACAGAGATCGAGTTCACGTAAGACATCCCACATTTCTGTCATGACGAGGGAAAACTTGCCATTATCGGAGGATAGACAATGTTATGGGATTTCTTTGTTTGTTTATTGAGATTACCATCAGACTTTACAAGTAAAATCTATTCATGTTAAAGTCCAGGGTAAAGCGTTTTTTTTTTAAATAAATATGTGCATGGACATTGTACATTGCTACTATAATGCTTATTGCATGCTTACCCAAATCTTATCATGGACATAATTTGTACATTGCTACTATAATGCTTATTGCATGCTTACCCAAATGTTATCATGGACAATTTGTACAAGATGTTAGAGTCGATCTCAGCGCAGTGTTTGAAGCCAGATTTATTAGTTGCACGTTGTTCTAGACAGGCTATGGTCACGATTTATAACATACAGATAGCCCATGTGAACACAAGTTATGAATACATGTATACGGAATGTTATTATCAAGCAGTGTTCAAGTTTCAATTTGTCTTTCCCAGCGTCCGCTGCCCGGTAGGATGTGGTGATGACTCCTCCACAGTCTGGGGTACTGCGATCTACACCACTGTAAGTTCTTAGTAAGCACCGATAAATACCACCAGAGGAGGGTGGTGATGTTATCTTAGCAATTATATATCGCATGGATTGCCAAGAATGTTGAACATTACATTGCATACATCTGTACTCTTAGCTGACATACAATACGTGTACAATAACAGGTATCCACGAATGACTATTTGCGTCACTATAACGGATATATATATATACGTCATAGATGGTAGCATTAGACATCAAAACCTTTTTATGTAATAATGGTATAAAATGCTCCGTGAATAATTTCATCACGTAGGAATATCACTAGATCTAAACACGGCGCGTTATTCACAACCAACATATCTACAATCACAGCAGACGTTTCGGTGACCGTCTGCCACCTTCTTTAGGGTAATATTATACTAGCTGGTTCTATTTGCAGCTAGGTGTCGCTGCTTACAATGCGGTCTCAAACGTTAAGGATTGCCGTATATGCACAGAAATCACACAAAACGTGAGCAAAATTTGTCATGAGGATAATTTGTGTATATTCCTTTGTTAACTCTTTTATTTTTGTTTCCGTAAACATCCCGACCGGCTCCCGGTTTGGAAATATGACCTAGGCCTTACCGGGGATCCCATATTCCCTCTCCAACGAGGGGAGAATATGGGCGCCCCGGTAAACTAACCAGGCTGATACGCAGGCTAGAAATGTACGAGGTTAATATGTACGAGGTTAATATGTACGAGGTTTATATGTACGAGGTTAATATGTACGAGGTTAATATGTACGAGGTTAATATGTACGAGGTTAATATCATGTGCTCTTCTTTCTCACCCAGGACTCCAGCATCTGCCGTGCCGCTATCCATGACCAGAGGATTTCGAACAAGGTTGGCGGTGACGTCACCGTTCACATTCTTGCAGACAGGACCGAGTTCACCGGTTCCAACCGCTCAGGCGTCCTGTCTCTCCCGTTAGTAACTTCACTTGTTACCTCCTTGAAAAATGGAGTCTATGTTCTAAGAAGAATTTTTGTATATGTCTGTCTGTCTCGAGATAACTCAAGAACGGCGTGTTGGTGTGTTGGTAGGATGTGGCGAAAACTGACTGAAACTGATTAGATTTTGGTCCCCCTAGCGGCTTCCCTGGTACTACAGTGGAACTTCCGGTTTTGATATCTCTTATTAAAGCTATTTGCACGCGAAAAAGTTCTACATTAAGACAAAGCAGAAAACGCTAAAAAAATTCTCAATATCATAACTTGATCGTTACAGAAACTCAACCGGTTTCACATTTATGTAGAGCAGAAATCTAAGTCGTTTTTCCAGACTTTTCCTTGCATGATGTACTCTCATGATGTCATACATATGAAACAATCAGCTTCAATTAGCATTATTATCCTTTACGATACCTGTGAAAAGTGATCATGTCATATGTTTTACAGATACAACAACTTTTATCGAGCTATGTACTTGTCTGGTAAGATAATTTTGTATCTTTAATTTCAAGCGATGCCACATTCGTTTTGGGTGTTCCGAATACGAGAGCGTATACACGTAGCCTGAAAACATCGTTCTTATGTTTCTAAATATTCTATTTTTAAACATCCGTTAACCATTCTAAAATTTAGATATTGGCACGAAAGGAAATATCCATCTACCATTATGGTGACCTCAATACTAGTACCCGAATACCACTCGGCCTTTTCGTTGACGTTGACCAGATGTCATTGATGTGTATGGCGATCATAGAAACTACCTTCATAATCAGTTTCAAATAAGCAAAATAGGCATGCCTTAAAATAGCGATGTGTGAAGTATTTGCACCTTGTAAATAAGTAACTGCATTGTTTGGAACATAGAAATTCCGCAGTTGGAGTAGTATGAATGGCAGTAACAGTACACTGTGATAACGTCATAAGTTCATATGATCAAAACTTGACCTTGGTGAAATTTATCCCCAGGTTACACCGCGATGACGTTACCGGCAGAAGACGTTCCCATCATGCTCTCCGGTGTGACGTGTACCGGCGCGGAGACCTCCCTGGTCACGTGTCCGCACCAGGGGTGGCGGGAAACCGGCAACTGTGATCACAGCATGGACGTGGTCGTGCACTGTCAAGGTGCGTCATAGCTGGCAGAATTAGGCTGTATCTAATTACATGTCAGATGATCATAAAAAATGCATCCCCATCTTTTTTGCATTTTTTTTGAAAAGCAATCAAAAAAGTGCTGGCTGGGAAAAATCCATTCTTTCTACATGTATACGTAGGGCGGTGCCCCTCACTTGTCTATAGCCCTTATGGCACACAGGCCACTACAATAGGGGACTAGTCCACTGGTAGTGGAACATGTTACTTGTTTTAACGTATAGACATAAATATATACATATATACATATTTAACTTGTTTAAATGTATAAAATGTATAATTAAATAGCTTTCTATGCCCTTTTGTCTCTATAACAATGAAATCATAGGTCGATGAAGGTTAGACATCCGGGTAATAAGATACGCTAAATACAGCAATTACTCAAGCAAGTGAATATGATTTTGGAAACGGCCAGACGTACGTGTCAGGCAGAATCCACTACGAAAGTCAGTGACCGTGACAGACGAAATTAAGGTAGTGGATTCTCGCCTGAAACGTTTGGCCATTTCTAAAATCATATCCAGTTGCTTATGAAATCATAGCTGTACTTGTCGCTGTATTTTTCAGTTGATGGTGCCTGGGGCGCGTGGGGCTCGTGGGGACCATGTTCCACTGAGCCCTGCGGAGGAGCCGGGACCCGAGAGCGCCAGCGGGTCTGCAACCGCCCGCCACCGGCCAACCGCGGGCTGCCGTGCGGAGGCGACGCCGTGCAGTCCCGGCGGTGCTACAGGGACCCATGCTGATTGGATAATAGAGGTGTTGACGTGCTACAGGGACCCATGCTGATTGGATAATGGTGTTGACGTGTTACAGGGACCCTTGCTGATTGGATAATAGAGGTGTTGACGTGCTATAGGGACCCATGATGATTAGGTCATAGATCGAGGTGTTGACAAATGTAATGTCACAAAGTAGCATAGAAATACGCAATCTGATCAATGTAATAGGTCCCTTTATTACCTACCATAGATCCACTCGATATGGTCGACTAATATCGTGGTACTAGTAACTGAAATCATTGTAATGTAATGTATATTTGTAGTATTAGACTATAACTTTTGTTATCTATACATTGTCATGCGTATACATTGTCACCGAACGCAATTGTTGCACAATAAACCATTATTGTCATTGGTGTTGATGTGCTATAGGGTCCCTTCTTGATTGGATAATAGAGGTGTTGTCGTGCTACAGGGACCCTTGCTGATTGGATAATAGAGGTGACGTTCTACTGGGACCCATGCTGATTGGATAATTGCCATTATTGTACATTTATGCTCTATCGGGATAAGTACATGCATACAGATACAAAGGTCGTAATAAGGTATACATGGTGACATTGGGATGACTCCTAACACTAATCTAAAACATGGACTCAAAACTACTCTATTGCATTTGTTCTGCTTCTTCTCGATTTTTAGTGATGTTGAAAATGTAGTTTCAGATAAATCAAACCTCGTAAGAAAAATGAATTGTTCAACGCTGGACAAAGAAAGAGGTGTAGACAGTGGAAAGCGCGACTACCATAGGCATGTCATGTAGTGTAATGTTGCACTGTAATAGGTTACCTCCTTGCAATGTCTTTAAACCTAGCACAAACGCGGAAGGTGTTTAAGTATATGTATATGTGGCTGAGGTATCAAAGATCTGTGATATTCATGTAAAGACGCATAGGATTTTGGTCGATCTGAAGAAAAAAAGATAGATAAAGCTAAGCACCGGTACCAAAGAATTGCATTGTTGTGGCCTGAACCAGTTTTCAGTACTAATAAGCAAGTGGATGGAGAGAGTTGGCACTGTAACGTCTGCAGTCACTAGATAACCATATCATGGAGACTCGGTACTGTTTACATTCTTTAATTTATGGTTGGTTTGAAATAAATTGAAAGTTAACATATTTTCAGTGTATTGTGTATGCTTGTGTGTGATGGTGAAGCTTTCTGATAGTATTCTAAGCAACAGAACATCTGTTCACCGACTATAGAGCCATTTGAGAGCTATGTATGGAACGTCAGTGAAACTGAAATGTGACAAAAGTGGCCGAAAAGCTCAATATTCAACAGTTCATTATTTCCGCTCTGATCTGGTTAAGTACGTCTCAAAATTAGAAAGCCTATGCTATAGCTAGAGCGGTTTATCCATGGTTAATTCCTGGTATCAAGATGGCCCGGCTAGGCCTCAAGGTCGAGAACAAAAAAGGACGGGTTATGGTTTAGGTTGTAGGCATCGTAGTATCTCCTTGTTCTATCATTTTGTGGTTTGGTGGCCAGATATCGATTAGACAGCGGATGAACAGCCAAGTCAAAGTTGTAATACTAATAGGACATCAGCTAAAAACTACAAGCAGATGTTAAGGTGCCGGACCGTAACTTCTGGGTGGCGGCCAGACGTCTCTGACAGTCCCTTACCCCATGTAAGCATATGAACAGTTGAGAAAAAGGTAAAAGCTGTTAAAGGAAAACAGATATGATGTCCACGTATGCATTTAATCTACAAATTACGCACAGAACACATGGATACGCTAATGTAGGTGGCGCTTCGACGGGAGGACATGGTGTCACATGGCCTCTACGCGGATCCAAAAAAAAAACGCCCTTCCATGAAAGATAGTGTGTTTGAAGGTCATTCTAGATGTATGTAAATATGTTACGACCTATTTGGAACCCTTTTTCCTGTCTTCAGGCCTACTGACATGTACATTTCACCATTTTACAAATAGGAACGACATACCCTATCAGAGCCCAATCTGCAGTACCGCTCCCGGCCGCGACCAGAAAAGTGACTAAGACGACCGTCAAATTGCCAAATTTCGGCATTTTCAGGAATGGGGAAATCGTGAAAGGCTCGCATAGGGTTTTAAATTCTTAAGGCTTCTTTGCCTTTGTTTTCAACAATTTGACCATCTGAAACTAAAAATGGCAATGTTTCAAACATTTCACAAACAAAATCACAAGATATTAGGTCACAGATGACACGTTTTCCTTAACATTTACCAATAGAAGAAGTCGCATGTACTCGACCTGTACATTGTCTTGTTTTAAAGCACTTTCACATCCAAATTTCATTTCTATCTATGAAACAAAAAGATGTTGAAGCAATTGAACGGTGTTTCTGTCTGTTTGTGCATCGATAGATGCAATGTTCCGTTCAAAATGCAACTTCAGATAATACTTGTGGTTGCAATACAACGGTCGACAGGGGGAGCAGTTTGATTGGGCTATGGGCTAAAAAGAGCGTTTGTAAACTTTTCACTTCTGATACCTATGTCACAATCGTACCTTATGCAAAATTTATATCTATCTCATTCCAGCTCAAAAAAGAACAAGAAACAGTCATGCCTTCAAATACCAGAGTTACCGACCTAGGATTGATGTGTTCAAAAATTCGTACTTTCCCAGAACTATCGTAGAGTGGAATTTGTTATCACCAAGTACAGTAGGGGCATCTTCTCTGGGTAGTTTTAAAGAACGCTTGCAGATAGATGTGCAAAAGCTAGTCGGTGTGACGGGTCGTTTGGTGTAATATAACCAGCTGCTGCCGCGCCGCGTGCCTGCGAAGCCGGTGTGTTACGCCGAACGCGATACATACAGATACAGAAATCAAAGTCGTGGTATGTCAATTTAGCCTGGAGTCCATTGGACCAACCCTGTTAGCATTGGTCCACTCCCAACGGTCGCTCCCCGACGTTCGGGAGCGGACCAAAGCTACACAAGGCTGGATTCCAGGCTATAGCCAGTTACGTATCTAAGTCATCTGGACGTGTCGATGAGGATCTCTAGCGATCTACACTATATAACGTTAATACCCGCTACTGTTTTGAGCTTTTCATGCAATGAAATTGTTAGCCACAGCGTGGTGCTTTTGAGCCGTGCTCATGATGTACCCCTGCTTTAGCTAATCTCCAAGCAGATCCTACTGTAGCACAAGATACTATCAAAAGCTGGCAGAGGAGTTTAGACGGCCTAAAGGAGTGCTCCGGTGCCCGTTTGACTCCCTTTGGCCGGCTATACTGCTTGGCCAGCTTTGATACTATCTCATGGCACCGTAGGGCTATACACCTTGGCCAACTTTGATACTATCTTTAAATAGCACCGTAGGGTTTGCTCCAAGACTATGTTTAGTAACCTTGATGCTGATTGGTCTAGATCTGGACCGCCCTTCTTATGAGTTCCAAGTCTGTGGGTCAAAGGGCAAGTTTAGGCGGGAAAACACGGAAGCGAAACCGCGCCATTTCCCGCGCGCCGAAAGTGAAACTGTCTATTTGTTTGCGAACTCCTCCCTAAAAGTGACGTCGCAGTACCGTCAGAAAGTGCACTTTGGGCACCACGTAGACAGCTCGAACTGTTCAGTTAGCTTTCGATCGAGTATAAAAAGAGAAGGAAGTGCAGAAATGGCGACATCTGCGAGTGAGAATCCCACCCAGAGTTGGGAGGATTTGTACAACTGGGCTTGCCGAGCCTATGGTCTGACCGACAAGACAATCCAGGTAACTACAGCGTAATCAAGATAAGAACCTTCGAAAATTATCTTAAATTATCTCAGATCTTTTCTTGATTTCCTGTCTTTGTGTGTCATTCTTTTTACACACAGTTAGCATAATTTTCTGTACAAAGAAAATCCACGTTGTCTGTACCGTTATGTGAGAAGTTGTAGTATTTATTTCCTTGTATTTCTACCAGATACTTGAAGAACAGGACTGTAACACAGCCGAGGCCCTCGCGGCATTGACAGAGGATGATCTGACGGACCTGGAGATCACGGTGGGACAGAGGCGCCTGGTCGCCAACATGCTGGCCGACCTGAGGACCGCCTGGGACCACAACCTCAGGCTGGAGAGGGAACTCCGCCGTGCGTTTCCAAGGGGAAAATACATGGTAGGAAATGTTTATGTATTTCTTTGCTCATTAGTGAAAATTTAGTCCCATAGATATGTAGCGATTGTTTTGTTGATCCTTGTATGCTGTGTGTTTGTTGGAGGACTTTTTGGTTAGATCAAGAACAGGTGGAGAAGGGTTTACGGAAAAGGCTGGGCTCTCTACCTTGCCTGTCTACCTGGGCTAGCTATCATGTCAGGCCACTCTGGATCCCCCCATTCACACTCCCTCAAATGGTTACTAGACACTAATGCAGCTGCACCCTCTAGTGGAATGCATAAAAATTACAACCATAACACTGGGTATGGATATGCTCCACCGTCCAATTTCAACTTGTAGTACCCCAGCCATGTAAAACTGAAACCTTTTCATTCTCTTACTGTAGTCGTATTGCCGTCATCTGGAACAATTTGCCACTAGACATCCACCAACACATGTACTCTAACTTCACTCTACAGTCTGTCAAAAAATTCTAAATTTCTTATATAGATCCCGCTTAAGTGACGCCTTTATTACTGAGAACATAATTATGTACCTGAACAACTACCTGCCAATGCACATTATGCCTATGAACCTAGCTTCCCCATTTGATCTCCTATTATTTTTTATTATTATTTTGTTGTATATTCTGTATATTATTTGATTTGACATTACTTTAGTTATTTGTAATTTGTTTGTACTTTTATATTCATTTGATAGGATAGGATGGGACTAACGGTTGTTAGTTATTTTGCTCCATGTACTACTTTCCAATAGTTTTAATCATTTATTTAGTAGTTATGTATGTAGTTGTTTTTTCTTTCACTTGTTTATTTTAATTATGTTTCTGTGCATTAGAGGATCCGCCCATGTAGAGGAAATCTATATTCCTGTTGCTGGATCCTCACAGAACATTTCTGTAAATCGTAAGAAATAGATAAATAAATAATGTCAGTCTGCTTTGGGAACTTAGGCTTTTCACTTGATGTCATATGTGCCATTTTAGATTACAGCGTACGTCTGTAAGGCATACCACGATACCATCTCTTAAATCACATGTCTGCCAACATTGTCCCTGAAGGATTCAAATTGTAATCATCATGACGTCAATGTCAACGAGGCATACTTCATGATTTAGTTGACCTTGGCTCTTTCTTTGTTCACAAACTTCACCAACTGACAACTCAGAAAACCCATTGTCTGAGATCGCACTTGCTACACATCAGGTTACAGGTATGTGTCACGTGGTAACCGTGGATTTAACCGAAAAAGGCCAATTATAGATCATGGTATACTGAAGTAACAAAATGGATAAGAGCGCTGTTAGGGACACTGTTCTTTCTGAGGGATGTCATTTCACTCAGCAGTTGGCAGTGACAAAGTGAAGAGGGAGTTGTAATGTACAGAGTAGCCCTGACCCCAACCCTCTCCCTCCTAAACAGTATTTCCTGGAAGGCCAACCAAATCCCTGTTTCTGCCTATCTTTAGATGATAGATCGTTGTAAACCTGTTATGTAACAGACGGTTACAGATTACGGAGCTCTACTCTGCATGAATCATTTGATGTACTTAGTGCCATTTTGTGGTAGACTGTAAGTTACAGTCAAACCTGCCCAAGACGACCACCAGGGGGACCGGAAAAAAGCGGTCGATTTGGACAGGTGGTCGCTGAGAAGAGTATCGACTCAAAACATGCCCGATGCGTTGTGTTTAATGGCAAATAGCAAACACACTGCATGCACGCAAAAAAGCGAGGTCTTTAATGTCAAATACAACACGCACACTGTTAATTGTAAATTTAACCCCAAGCTTTTATCGAACTTTTATACGATACAGTGTTTTAAAGCTCAAGTATTTGTACACTAACGTTTTAGACAGTAAGGGAACTTTGATGCTGTCAGTTACCATACAAGCCTTTATGCGTCGCTGTGTTCCTAATCGCCGTATCTGAAATAACTACGGTGCACCTTTCGAATTCGATGCCCGTCACGTCCCCATAGCGTACTTACCCACAGGTGAATGTACAGTACAGTTGGACAAAAGCACTCACACGTACAGATTTTTCTTAAAAAGGTATGAGCTACACAGATCTTTCTTAAAAAAGTATGAGGGTATATACGTTTCAGCATTCGTTCACTTTATAATGATATAGATTTTTTAAAAAAAACTTCTGTAACAACTAAATTCGGATTTTCTTACAACGATCTTTATGGGTCCCAATTTGGGCCGGTCGCAGTCGCGTTGGCCAGGTGGTCGTTGAGTAAAGGTCGCTTAATGCTTACGTCAATGGGAAAAAAAATTGGGACCAAGAAAAAGCGGTCGAAATGGCCAGGTGGTCGCTGAGAAAAGGTGGTCGCTCGGGCAGGTTTGACTGTATATGGCAAAAGCCTTGTATAGACTTGTTTCCCAATGTTTCCTGACTTAAGAAAAAGTATCTATTGTGTGAACGGTTTAACTGAGGGCATGTCAGGGTGGCCTGTTGCAAGATTTCCTTAAGTTTGTATTTTGGCCCTGGAATTGAGGAGTTGTCCTGTATAGCCTAGTATAGGCCATGGAAATGTTCTGGCATCCAGACTACCCCTGATTCAACTGCTTTTACTTCACAAAGGACTCAGCCCATTTTAAGACTACAGTACTCTGGAAAATGTTATTGGACGTGATGTAGTTTTGATCTCCAATCCCAGTTTGTGGATCAAAACACAATATGTTCTTGACAGCACTTTTCTCCAAACTTGTGGGCAGGCTATCTAAGAATGCTGTATGTTGTTGATATTAAATCCCAATGCCCCTACGACTTAGTACCTCAGCACCAGACAGGCGTTACATTTGCCCCAGACAGCTGTCTGCCACTTACCGGCAAGCCTTCAGTGTCTAAATCTGAGTCACACAAAATGTAGCACCCCTTATCTCACCTAGCCATACTCTGTACTGTGCGACCACCACCTGGGTATAAAGCAATATTTTATCCCACCCCATGTGGAAAACAAAGATTGGAAGAAGTTGACCCACGTAGGCAGATATACAGGTTGAGCTTGACAGCAGTACATGGAAAATGTCGGTCTGTGTGAAAGATATGGTGAAGCCACTGTGTCTTAGTGCCAGCATTTATCAGAGTTTCGCTCTCTTTAATGTAAGTCATTGAAATACCTTTTAAAGCCAGGTTGCCCATAGCCAGGGTTTAACAGGTTTTCTAAAATGCACTTCTCCTATCAGGCAAGTACATGAAAAATATACTTGCCCAAACCAACTTTTTGCTTGCCCGAAATTTAAGTAATTTCTCTGTATATTTTCACTTCCACCAAATTGGAATGGAATTCAAACATTTAGCTGAAAATAAGGATAATTAAAGAAATTTGTGCTAATCGCCCTCTGAAACATTAAACGTCCTAAATGTCTTCAACAAAAGTTGACAGCACGCTTTTCTTCCTTTGTAGATAAAAGCTTACTACTCTGAGGAGGAAGAGGAGAATGAGGATGATGTTCTTGAAGCTGTGACAATCTCTGCAACAGACAATGAACAAGACGTGGTAATGGTCACTTCAAGTTTCTCGAAACAGGCATCTGTTGTAATTGTTTGAGCTATGTGCTGAGATGGCAAAAGGACTGTATTTACTACTGACTGCTAATATTGCTTAAGTAGTTGGGAGAGAATGGGAAGGGAATTTAGGAAATGGTGCCAGGCGAATGTGCTGATCATCATTTTGTTTTTTATGTCTTTGAAAAAAAGGGAAGAAAGTAATGGAACAAAGTGTGTGTTGTATGCCTACAATAGCTAGTTTATGATAAAATGCAGATGGTATGGTCTCCCCTTCCTTCCCCCAAAATGTAGGGTGCTTTGACTTTATGTGAGGATTCAGTATATTAGAGGAGGAGCGAGTGGGAAAAGAAGTACTTGGTCAGACAGTCTGGAAGGAGCTCCAGGGAGGGAATGTTGGTGTGTGGAAGAAAGAAAGGAGAGGAATGTCTTGAATCTCTTCAATCTAGGGATTTCAAGGAACTTGTAACAGTGTGAAACTTCCGTTTTATACCAGGTCCTGATCTATTGTAAGGCCTACATCACCTTCCTGAAGACTGGAAAACTGGAAGATGGAGATCAGCTCTTCACTTTTGTGGAGGAGGCTGTTGCAAAGATGTAAGTAGAGCATTTGCAGGCATGGATTGAGATCATGGGAAGGTTAAGTGTAGTTGAAGATCATTTCCTTCTTCTGCTTAGTACCTGACAACCAAGTCCTTCAGAACACGAGTACCAATTTAAGAAGATAACATTCTGTCGGTATTGCACTTTTACACAGGCAGTTATTGGTATATTTGTACTGCGTATGGTAGCTTTGGTACTTGAAGGCACGACTATTCCTTGACCTGACATTTTGTGCGGCCAAATAATCTTGTAACGGGGGCCGCCCTAAGACGGTTCCCGTCCTAAGACGGTACGGATTTTTTGCTGATCTTATTATCCATAAGTACACCGTGTTTGTTGCCACTGACTATGCTGACTATAAAGGTAAATAAACCAAGTCCATGCACACAGCTTTAATTTGCATTCCAAGTATACTTTAACATATTTACTTCATGTTTTTTAAAAACAGAATTCTAACAGTAATGTTGACAGTGCTGAATCACTGCGGTCACCGGCCTCTGCGTATTGGCGGCTCGTGTCGCTAACTATACGAACTCTTTCAAGCAGTCACACAACTGCCATGATACACATAAATAAAGCTCCATAAAACACTATGGATATGGGTCTTCAAATGTTTGTTGAGTAGAAAAGCAACCAAAAGGAAGCGACATAAACATTGCCACCATTGTACTCCCAAGGGAGTGTGGCCGTGAAGGTGGCAGACAAGAGAACGCTCCAAAGATTTATTTGACTGTAACAAATGATTCGTGCTGTCTATGAAAATAAGACTTGATAGAGAGATGTATATCATATTTTCATATAATCACACAGAGTTTTGTTGATGTTGGCGGTGTCGTTTTTTCGTAATAGTTTTTTTAGTCGGGCATTCACAATCAGTGCATTCAGCCCATTGCCCGTAAAAACATCAGCTGGATTGTTCTAGGTACAGCCTTCCTCATATGAGACAGAAAGTACATACAGTCACGATTTTACTGTTAAAAGTAATCTAAAATATCATACTATTAATTTTTTTCTGTGTACTTAAATTTACCACTTACTTCTGAAGAGAGCAAAATGTAAAAAAGCGTACCGAGTTAGGCACACTGTCCAGCGTAGCACAAAATTGGAAGGTTACATACACGAAATTGTCTCACAGTGTTTGCCGCTTGTAACACGTAGCGCGAAAGGTTCATGAACCACATGAATGCATTTCTTATTCAAGTATGTTGTTCAAATCTATGTGTAAAAAATTCAGTCATCAAACTTTGACCACTCTCAGGCAACTAGCGATGGAGCGCCATGAGTTTGAGCGCAAGAAAAAGCGTACCGTGTTGGGGCACCTCCCGTTACAGTAGAAGCCAGTTAATTGCACAATGGATAACTGCACACTTCTGTTAACTGCACGGAATCCCAAAGTCCCTGTAATGATGCGGTTCAGCCGAATAAATTCACTTTGTTGCACCATCCGGATAATTGCACAAAATATACTGTCAAATGTGGGGTACAATTGAAACGGCTTCTACTGTACCAAACTTATCCTTGCCTTTTGTGCAGGAATGATGGAGTCTACAAGGGGGCGCTCCTGTTGCTCCCTCAGGAAACATTCCTGCCCCGTTCGCTGGCCGAGAAGCTGCTGGATGAAGGCGACATGTTCCCCCTGCGTCACACCGACTCCTTCATCACTGATGTCAGGAGGGATGTGAAGCTGCTGATGGACAGGGAAGAGGAGGAGGAGGATGGAGAGGAGGACTATCATGAGGAGGTACTACAGTAGAAGCCGCTTAATTGCACACCCCATTTGCCAGTGCATTTTGTGCAAATATCCGAATGGTGCAACAAAGCAAAGTTTTTAAGCTGGACTGCACCACCATGGGATTCGTACAATGAACAGAAGTGTGCGATTATCTGTTGTGCAATTAACTGGCTTCTACTGTACTTGAGAAACAAGTGGACAAAGTCACATTGTTGGGTTGTGTGGCGTAACAGCAGGGTGTTTGGGCCGTAACCCAGAGGTCCTGGGTTCAAATCTGTTGATATGTCGCCAACCTTGTGCCCAGATGTAGATGGCCTCTTTCACTCCTATCAACAGGTAGATGCACTTGAACAACACTAAGAGTTTGTAAATCCTAAATCATTCCCACTTATCTGGAGCAGTCACGCTACCTCAGCAACCACATTTCCTCAGTCCCAGTTTGACCATAGTAAGAAGAGACATACATGTACATGTTTCTGCTGTCATGAAGTGATCTTGATTGTTATACCTTCTTTTCCTTCCAGCTGGAAACGGGCACACCAGAGAGAAGCACAGACCCCCTGCTACAGACCAAGACAGACGTAGACCCCCTACTGCACCTGCTACACCTGCTACAGCCGCATCCCCCCAGCTACACACCCAGTCAGCTGTCCTCTGATGATTGGCAGAACCCTCAGCCTCTCCTGGACGAGTACTGGCGTGGACCAGACAAGGTTGACCCCAAAACACCAGTGACGTTTAAGACTGGGAAACCTGACTCCAGGTAGAAGAGATGATTCTTTTTTTCCTTCAGAATACCCAAACTAAGACAGCAAGCAGCCTTTATTCAAAT
>NC_049993.1:7473968-7522004 GCF_000003815.2 Branchiostoma floridae | reverse complement strand
CCGCTCAGGAGAATAAGGCGTCCAAGGTATCTTCTGGCACAGCGGCCCCACCTAAAGTCTCACCAGCAGTCCACGTCAAGAAGGACGGTACACCAGACCGGAGGTACAAGGAAAATAAGACGACTTCCTCATATGTTTCCTCGTCTGGGAGTGGTGGTGGGTACAGCAGCAGTGGAAGCTACTCGGCTGGTCCTGTGAAGAAGGACGGGACCCCTGATATGCGCTACGCCGCAAACAAGGTGGCTCACGGTTCCTCTGGGGGCAGTGGAGGATATGGTGGATCATACAGCACTGGTCAATCTTCCTACTCATCTGGTGGTGGAGGTGGATCATATAGCCGTAGCAGCTACTCGTCTAGCGGAGGTGGGGGGTACAGCCGCAGCAGCTACTCGTCCGGTGGGGGCCAGGCGGCCGGCCCTCTGAAGTCAGACGGGACTCCCGATATGCGGTACAGCGCAAACAAGGTGGCTTACGGGTCGTCCTACTCGTCTGGCGGGGGTGGATCATACAGCCGTAGCAGCTACTCGTCTGGCGGAGGTGGAGGGTACAGTCGTAGCACCTACTCGTCCGGTGGAGGCTAGCAGCCGGTCCTCTGAAGAGTGACGGAACACCGGACATGCGGTACGCTGCAAACCGCCGTTAAAGGAGTTCACTAAACATGGTCCCTGTGTATGATGGTCACTGGGACAAATTTCTACGTTTATATCCTATACATTTTGTACTACATATTTGTTTATATTCATAAGAAATATTTGTTTATATTCATACGAGAAGGCACTTTTTATACTAATGCGTTTCTTTTTTTTTATATCATGCTTAAGTGAACAATATCTATACCAAGGAGGTTAGATATTACTAATACATATAACCAGTGTACAATATAGAGCTACCAAAGCCCTACTCAGTACTCCAGTTCAATGCCTAATCAGGAATTCAAAGCTAAAGCTGTCAAGTTTTACGTTGTTGAATCTTTTGATGATTGTTGAAATAGTCATCAAAATTAGGAAGAGGTTTATCAAACATTGTTCGTAGGTCTTTAGACTTAAAACATTGTATTTCATTTATGTTATCTCAACACAAAATCTAAAGAGTGACGGCACACCGGACATTCACTATGCTACAAACCGCCGTTAACGTGAAGACTTTCAGAGCAGAGTTGGAACACATGGTCCTTGTGTATTATGATTGCTTGGACAGATTTCTACCTTTATATCCTATATACAACATATTCATTTATATTCATTAGAAATATTTGTTTATATTCAAAAGAGAGGGCTTATTTATACTAACGCTTTGTTTTACTAATACATATATCAGGAGTACAATGCAGAGCTACTAAAGCTCTAGTCAGTACTGTAGTCTCTAGTTCAGTGACTAATCAAGGGCTATTATGTCATCACAAACAAAAAGATGTTTATGAAACATTATTTGTAATCATTTTGAATTAAAGCCATGTATCAGTCCATATGTTATCTGAACACAAAATGTGTAAGCTTTTTTCATCCCTCAAATCATGGTGATAAACATTTAAAAGTTACTAGTATACAGAGTGCAAGGTTCCTGCAGTTGTAGTATTACCAGCTAGGGGTTAAGTACTGTATCTTCAGTTTGCCAGTGGCTAATCTGTTATTGTGTTAACTGCTAAGGAGAACAAATGAGGGTTTTTTTTTAACCTCCTTGGGAGAACACAGAAAAATCTATCATAACTTATCTCAACCATGTGATTCCTTTGCTTTGTCATTTTCTTTGTCATTGAACCACTGAAATGTAATAAGGTCTCCTGGCTCCTTGGATTCAAACCTGGGCCGCCAGCTCACAAACCTAACGCCGCTAACCACTATGATAAAAGGTCGGACCATTAGGCATGGTCAGTTTGGCGGCGCTTGAACCCCACTGTTACAAGTCCACTGGCGCCAAGCCTATGGCAAAAATATTGTTATAGCCAGCATACTTATTCTGGTAAATGCACTACTTTTATAGTCCTATTCTTGTACGAAACCAGGTTGCGGTGTGGGCAGCTAGTTAGAGTAGTCTGTGTAACGCAAACTCCGCTGTCCGGAGGAGAATGTCAAATGTCATTCAAAAAAGGAGAAACTCAAATGTCAAGGCGCCGGCAATGTAGGCGCTAGGCAATGTATAGAAGCGCGATTAAATCAGGCAAGAGTAGCATCTGATGGAGGTTGGCTGCACGTGCCTTTCTGGCCTGCCTTTCCAACCATACATACAAACTTTTCCCCAAACAGCAAACACGATGTAATGTCCTTGGCATAGATCACATGCTGTAAAAAGCTTCACATTTGCATGCCATTATCGACTTGAAAGCTATCTAATGCACCTAGTCGGCGTGTAGATCTGAGCCTTTCGGAGAAAAGCGCACTGCTGCCACTCTGATTTGATCATGCTCGCCTGGCTTGGTGCAAGCTGGATGTGCCGAACTTCTAAGATCTGAAGATTCACTTACATTAGAATTATGGGCACGCAACATAGCCTCCATAGTAGGCTCTCTGGGCCTTTTTGGCTCATGATACACTTTTGTTGGCCATTGCTTTTTATACTGGGTCGCTGATTGCCGTACTCTCCAAGCTGTAAGAGGAGCGCCGGTGTAATTTTTCCGACTACTACTATATCTACGCGACTCAACCTCTGCTTGGAGAGTAGATTGCCGGCCTTCGCTGGTCTATTGGCCCCTCGATCAGCGAAGGCCGGCAATCAGCCTCACAGTAAAAAGATAAAGTCAAGTCAAGTCAAGTTTATTGCACAACGATTGCAACAGGTACAATGTATGGCAAATTACGTGTAACTAACAACTACAAACTACTTACATCAGTATACTAGTCTAGCAAGATATATGAATAATATATGGCGGCATAGTGTATTTCACATTGTTAAAGCACTAATTCTCTTTTGCATAGCATTATATATAAATTGGCCTAGGTGCACAGATAATGGCCAACAAAAGTGTATTATGAGCCAAACAAAGGCCATAGAGAGCCTGCTATGAAGGCTACACGCAACACATCAGGGCCAGTTTTCTTTCACTTTCACCACGATGAGATTAGAAGGAAGGAGAAAGTAGAGGTCTGCCCTGCACATTGACTCCGAGGACTTTATCCTTGACCTTCACATGTTCGGATGAATATGATTTTTTTTCTCCATAGAATTAGAAGAAAGGAAATAGCTGGCAATTGACGTGGGCTAGTCGTTGACCGGGATCAAAGCTGAGCTGTAATTTTCAACGCAAATTTCCACAACTATTATTCTCCAGTCTTTCTGGGAAAAGATGAAATGTCTACATGAATTTACAAGAAACTCGGTCCAAGTCCAACTAAGCAATGACATTTTTCCGACAGCCTATCTTTCCAGTTGGCCTTTCTAATTATTTGGGCAGCTTTAAATGGAATTGAAACCAGCAAGTGAATGTTTGGTGGTGAACCCCACTGTTACAAGCATATGGCAAAAATAATCTCCTTATAGCCGGCAACGACCCATACAAAGGTCAAGGGATAGGTGAGGTGAGATAGCCAGCGTAGTAATTCTGGCAATTGCACAACTTGTATAAACCTATTTTTATACGAAACGAGCAGTTGCAGTGTGGACAGGGAGTTAGAGTAGTCAGTGTAACGCAAAGTCCGCTGTCCGGTGCTAAATTGTTAGTCTTTACCAGACTCCGGATCGCTGGAAAAATCGTAGAAATGGAACCAATAGAGGAGTAAGGCGGCCAGAGAAATATAGCCGGCAAGGAACACTGTTTCCAGCGATCCGGAGTCTGGTAGAGACTACTAAATTGTCTAGGCGCCGGTAATGCAGGGAGATCAAATCAAGCTAGGAGTCAGAGTAGTGTTGATGGAGGGTTGGCTGCACGTGCCTTTCCAACTATACCTACAAACTTTACCGCAAACAGCAAACAAGATGTAACGTCCTTGGCATAGATCTGTCTAATGCGCCTAGCCTGAGCCTTTCGGAGAAAGCGCCCTGTTGCCTCTCTGATTTGATCGTGCTCGCCTGGCTTGGTGCGAGCGGGATGCCAAACTTCTGAGATCTAGATCTGAAGACTCACTTTCATTAGAATTACGGGCACGCAACATATCACTTGCAGTTTTCTGTCACTTCCACCACGGTTATGAGATAAGAATGAGAAAGGAGAAGTCTGCCCCGCACATTGACACCGAGGACCTTTGACCTAGACCTCGCACGTTCGCCATGAATGTGATTTTTATCTTTCTTCTCCACAGAAGAAAAAGGAAAGAGCGGTCAATTAAGGTGAGCTAGTCGTTGTAATGCATAGTTGGACGGGAGCAAAGTTGAGCTGTAATTTTCAACGCAAATTTCCATCTTCAGTCTTTTTCTTGGAAAAGAGGAAATTTCATGATGAACTTACTAAGTCCAACTATGTAATGACCTTTCTCTGACAGCCTATCTTTCCAGTTGGCTTTTCTAATTATTTCGGTAGTGTTGGAATCGAGACCAGTTCGTAAAAGTTCTTTAATCCCCAAGCCACAAAACGCTAGAGAAAATTTTTTTTTTCATTACCAGAGATAGATTTAAGTTAAACTTCCTATATTATGATGAAAAATAATATTTCTATCGTTACTTTATAAAGTGGGATTCGTCCTTGCCTTATTCCTGTTACAAAACTGACAAATTCTTAACATACTGCACTTAAGAAACCTTGTAACGCTTGAATGCACGCAAGCGGGGAACCCGTAACGATTACCTGACTTGTCAGGTTCCCTGGATTGTCACCATGGCAAATGTGACCTTTCTGCACTGTGCGATTCGCCAGTAACGCGTAAGGGTGAACTCAGGATACCGTCAGGAATGATTTACCAGCGACGCTTAACATTGAATTAGAGCAGACTCCATACGTCTCAAAGAAAAAGGCATGCAGACCCTCCTTCAATTGATTGTCGTTGCCTTATCACACTGTGCTTTCTAAGTACACGAAGGTGAGGTTTCTGTAATAGAGCTAGCTTTTATAGGAGTTTGAGCTGAACAACCCCTGTTTTCTGTATAGCACCCCATACATTATTATGTTCAGCTAGGAACTTCCTTGTGTCATATAATTTCAAAAATAAATCTTGTGCGTTTATAAATTTTCCCCTGCATGAAAACATCTCGAATATGTATGAGGTTACACTCAATCCAGTGTTTATAATACAAAGTTCTATTACCCAGTTTAATATACTGATTTCCCCAGATTACCTCATTCATGATCTCTTTTGCTGTTTCTGGTACCTTCTTTACCCCTCCACCTGCTTGATGCCAGGCAAATATTATCTCCTTATAAAAGGTTG
The DNA here is from genome assembly GCF_000003815.2 of Branchiostoma floridae. Classification (NCBI taxonomy): domain Eukaryota; kingdom Metazoa; phylum Chordata; class Leptocardii; order Amphioxiformes; family Branchiostomatidae; genus Branchiostoma; species Branchiostoma floridae. The sequence continues at coordinate 7,516,710 of NC_049993.1, read as the reverse complement.
GCATAACTGGTGGTTTGGGGCAGTCCCCCTCCCTACATATTGAAAATCAAATTATCTTTTCCACACTGACTGAAATAGAATTTTGGGATAAGTTTCCATTGCACATTATGTCCTTGGTTGAGTCTCTTTACCCAAAGGGCTAAGAAGCCCTGGTGTTGGGCTCTCAAATCAACCATATTTATCCCTCCATCGCTGTGGTCTCTGATCATACATTTTCTACTTATCTTATCTTTCTTTCCATTCCATATAAAGGTCTATGCAAACGGGGCATACAGTCAGAGCCGAGTGTTGCAATGCGGGGTGCCGCAGGGAAGTTGTTTGGGACCACAACTGTACAGTATTTACGTCAATGACATGTCCAGTACAGTAGAGAATGGGGAACTGGACCAGTATGCTGACGACAGTACGGTACATGCAGCAGGACGCACTGTACAGGACATAAGAACAAAGACTCTGGTGGATTTAGAATGTGTGGCTAAATGGTCGGACCACAACATGCTTAAACTGAACAACGGCAAGACAAAGACCATGCTGGTTGGGACGTCTAAGAAGACAAGAGTCGCACCTCCACTACAGTTGGAACTCAGGGGGCAGAGTTTACAACAAGTACCCACTGTCAAGCTTTTGGGAGTACATGTCGACCAAAACCTCACATTCGACAATCACATAGACCATGTTGTAAAGAACTGTAATAGGAGCATGGCGCAAGTGAACAGGGTGAGGAAATTACTTCCGCGCAGACTGAGGATAAAACTGATTCAGGCCCTTGTACTGACACATCTAGACTACTGCAGTTCGGTGTGGGCGAGTACGTCTAGGAAGAACATAAACCGGCTACAGGTCGTGCAGAACAGAGCGGCCAGGATCGCCCTTGGTTGCCACAGGTACACAAGCAGGGACGCTTTGCTGCAGACGCTAGGATGGCTGTCCGTGAAAGACAGAATCCAGCAGAAAAGTGTAGTGACTTTTCGTAAGATAATGCAAAACAAACAACCAGTCTCTCTGTATAAACAGGTCAAAATGCAGTCCCATGGATATCAAACACGTTCATCAAAATCCCAAACTATCAGACTACCAAAGCCCAGAACAAACGCTCAAAAGAAAAGGTTCTTGTACAGAATGTCCAGCACATGGAATGGTTTGCAATAGATAATTGGTCCCATTGTATATATATATAAGCTCGGGTAGTCATTAAGTTATCTTTTATCAAGTGTGAATTTTATGTACATTGTAAAGATTGTATGTGTTCCTGTGTGTCAAGTTTTTGTCCTGTTATGTTTGTTGATAAAGACCACAGGAAGAGTAGCTTCAATGTACTCCATTGTATGCTAATTGTGGATCTTAATAAAGTCAAGTCAAAGTCCAACATTCCTTTTCTACAGTCTTAAGTACCCATTCTGGGGTGTCTATGTTCATCAAATTGTATGTAATCAGAGATAGTGCTAACTGTTTCACAACGGTTACTTTTCCATAGAGTGTTAGTTTTCTATTTTTCCATAGGTTAAATACATTCTTCAATCTTTCTATTTTCTTTTCCCAGTTCAACAACTCACAAACACGAGGATTATGTCCAAAATAGATCCCAATTGCCTTAACTGGTCCTTTGGTCCATTGTAAACCCAACATACACTTCTCTTTATTTTCCCATGATCCTATCCACATAGCTTGAGTTTTATTTTGGTCCACGCCAGTACTTATTCCTGTTACAAAACTGACAAATTCTTAACATACTGCACTTAAGAAACCTTGTAACGCTTGAATGCACGCAAGCGGGGAACCCGTAACGATTACCTGACTTGTCAGGTTCCCTGGATTGTCACCATGGCAAATGTGACCTTTCTGCACTGTGCGATTCGCCAGTAACGCGTAAGGGTGAACTCAGGATACCGTCAGGAATGATTTACCAGCGACGCTTAACATTGAATTAGAGCGGGCTCCATACGTCTCAAAGAAAAAGGCATGCAGGCCCTCATTCAATTGAGATTGTCGTTGCCTTATCACACTGTGCTTTCTAAGTACATGAAGGTGAGGTTTCTGTAATAGAGCTAGCTTTTATAGGAGTTTGAGCTGAACAACCCCTGTTTTCTTTGTACGGTTAAAGAACAGACTCTTGTGAATTTCCGCTGAAGAAAACGTCTCTTCGTGTATTCGATAATGCTTTCGGAGTTCGTGTTTGTAGAATATTCCACGTCACAGTACACGTCCTCATCTTGGTTGCTTCTACATTACTTAAAGTGGACTCTCACTGCACCTAGGGCACCGGTGCGGCACTGCGGGGTTCGTAGATGACTCAACGAATATCAGAGATAAAGAACGATTTCTCTTCCGTTTTGTGTATTTTGTTGTTTTCTAAGTCATACTTATTACGCAATATCTAAATTATTAAAATCGCGAAAATAACACAACAGTGCCGCAGTGAACGAACCCCGCAGTGCCGCACCGGTGTCCCAAGTGCAGTGGGATACTACCTTTACAAAAATCATAAAGCCGAATAAAGGAATTAGAAAGAAAGAGAACAAAGACTAGCTCCGAAAAAGTCAAGCCCTCTGCAAAATTGCCCGGCCAAACGCTGGAAACTGACAAACCAATTAGCTTGTCTACATGCGTCAGGCGGTCAGTGGAGAAGATATTCAAGGTCAGGTCTCAATGGTTAAGTGCATTTACGAGTACACTATACTCCTCATCTCTATGATAGTAACGTTACTCTCTAAAGCAGTAGACTGACAAATCTACAGATAACAGGGATGGTTGTTGTCTCTGATCACAAAAAGCACCACTAGCTGATACAATCATCATTTTTCGGGCGCCATTAGGTCCATTAGGCCAAGCTGATTTTTATGTACTCACATGACATCCTCTGGAGACCCCAGAACTAAGAAAATCGGGCTGCAAAAAAAAATGCTGCTGAAATTCTGAAACAACAGGAATGCAAAGCTGGCCTGAGTGTCATCCTAGTTAGTATACTGGTGCTCTCATACTCCGGTAAACGAACTAGGATAGCACTCAGGCTAATATAAAGCTGGTAACGCAAATTGCATCACAGAACATGGTGGATCAAGTAAGTAAAATTGCAAGAAGACAATGATAGAAATACTCCATTTAGCTACATAGAAAGTAGATTTCCTCATTTTAGACATATGAGTAGCACTGACAAGTTTATCTTCCTCATGCGTTTTGACAAACCGACCATAGCTAAACCGACTAGTCCTACGTTTTCACTATTACCAAGAAACGAGAGAAAGCCGAACTTCTGTGTTAGACTAGATTTGTGATTTTATATTTTATACATATACATGTTTTGACTTGTTGTGACCTGTATTTAGCTCGGTTGGGCAAAACTGTACAATAAAGGCCTTCATTCATTCATTAAAGGGGATAGGTTATCTTCTTCTGACTCCCTCTCAGTGTTTATATCCCTACAGAGAGACATAAAAGTCAGGAGTAGCCGAATTAACAAGCGACCTGACCCACTTGTCAATTGTGACAGTGAATAAACCTTTTTATCTTTTATTTTTCAAGTCTGCTCTTATGGGTATTCCTCGCAATATCAACCCAGACTCATAGCTAAAGTTTATGTTCTTGGTTATTTTCCCTATCCATTTAGACTACGTACTGATTGCTCCTCTGTCTGGAATTCAGCCAAACGGATATCTTGTTGCAGAAGAACAAAGTGCGAGCCGGTCTCGATCGTACGTCTTTGGAATTGTCTGAGAGTCTCTCATTAATCAAGTCCTGCAAATGTCTAAAGTGTCTAAAATCACGTTGTGACAAGACCTCCACACACACTTGTCAACAAAGCATACTATCAAGATTTCCAAAAGCCCAGGCCACGGGGGAGACCCCCGAAACGATGGAGAGACCAGATTGAAAAGGACATCGGACAGAGTATTAAGTTGGCGGAGAGGAGTGCGGCGAATCGTGCAGTCTGGAGAAATATCACGGAGGGAGCAAGGGGCCAGTCACTGGCATAGGCACTTAGGCAGGTAGGTAGGTAGGCAATGTCTAAATTATCTAATCAACATGGATGGCGTACCAACCCACAATAAGGCCCATGTCCTCTTATCCACTGTGATGTTGACCCAACATAAACACGTTTTGATAATACAAGTTGGATAAATCTTTACTCTACTGCTGGATACTACTATATTCATTCAGACGTTTCAGACAGCATCCACTGTCTATCATCAGTGAAATGAAAATAACATAACAAAGAATACTTCATTTTTTCTAAATAAATTATAGTATCCAAATATTGATTCAACTTCAATTCAATGTCCTGGATGAGTAACTTGCACAAACGCATAACAGGTTTGATGACCAAAAACAAAACAAAAATCCGCTCATAGGGGCTTTCGTGGCATTATAAATCGGCCAAATCGTGTTTTTCTTCTTATGGAGAACGGCTGAAAATAAAGATATTTCCCACCACGAAATTAATGAGCGCGGATGTCATCCATAGAATTACATCAACGTGGACGGCCTAGTGTAACAACCAACCGAGCGATCATCCACGGCCAACAGTTGATCATGATGTATAGCGGATGTACACATTTTTCTCCCGGATATTCGGCACGGGAACGTAAAAACTGGCAAGAAAGACGGATGATTGTGGAGCCGGCAAGCTTACTTCAAGACCGCCCAGGACTCCGTTAGAACGGTACGCGTGCACCAGTTGCAACCCAAGGTTCTCCTGGGAACGTTAACGATATCCGCCACCAGTTAAATTCACAAGCCGACATTAACTGTAAGATAACAAGATAGATAAATGGTGGTTATGTTCGCTTCCCTCATTGTACAAAAGCATCAGTACTACCATCTACGATCATTCTAGGATTATATCACCACCATATAACTTCCTTATGCAACAAATCTGATAAACCAGCATCAAATGAATCATTCTGGCGATACAGCAAATTTACCACATGGATGCTGCTACATAAGAACACCAACTTTAAATGCAAAAAAAACATACAGAGGCCAGAAGAGCACGTTTCAAAGCAAGGCTATCCGGCACCAGTTTGGCTGAACTCCAGACAGACAGTGAGTAGACATGGATAGGCATTACAAGCTAAGAACATAAGCCCAAGCTATGAGTTGGGATACGTATGACGAGCGATACCCACGAAAGCAGACTGTACATGTCTGGTCGAAAAAATAAAAATAAAAACTTTCACAGTTTGATCAGATGCTAAGAACTAAGAACTCGATGCCATACCTTACAGAACATGTATTAGTTGTAAAGATTTTTCTTGCAGACACCATTAAAAGTATCTAAAAACAAAGACGTTTCAATACAAAGCTATCACAGCACGAAAACAACTTTTTAAGCAAAGTTTCAGAGATACGTATAAAGCCCTTAAAGGCGGAGAAATATTTCAGCAGATTTTAAGATCTATAAAAGGCATCGGAAACATACATTTGGCATTTACGGAAGATTTCAGCGTTTGTAAATCTAACTTAATCTGTTGTGTTTCTTTACGTGAATTTTACATGTATTTTAGTATGCCGAAGAGACAACTTAAATGTCTCAAAAATCTTTTCTGTCAAAACGGACAAATACCGTTTCTCTAGATCTGTTACAAAATACATGTTAACCGGCTAAGTCAAATGTAATAAGCCTTTGTCTGGTGTTAGATAAAACATTGCGTCATCTGTTTTATAACAGTCAAAACTGAAAATTATTGCGCTTTCTGGTACAAAATGTTATGTTTATACCTCAGCAAATACAAATACAATACAATACAAAGTCTAATACAATAATCTTCTGTGTTTTTTAGCTATTCCGAAAGCATTTGACGAATTCAAAGTTTCTGTGCGCAAGGTTTAATTCGAACAGGGGAGAACCTCTCACGGTTAGCTTATATGCGCTATTTTACGTTATATGAGATGTTGTGTATACCATGGTCAATATTGACCGAAGGATGCCATATATATAATTTATTTCGAACCGTCATTTACCATCAAGAAGGGAAGACCTCCCCCGTTAATATATTTGCTAAGCCGTATATGAAATGTTACGTATTTCATTTGAACATACGACATGTTTAATTTTTGAATCCGCGCAGTTTAAGCGAACTAGGGGAGACCTCCCCCGTTTAGCTTATATGTTGCCAAAACGTATATGAAATGTTCGTATTTCTTTTGAACATACGACAAGTTTAATCTTTCAATCCGCGCAGTTTAAGCGAACTAGGGGAGACCTCCCCCGTTTAGCTTATGTGTTGCCAAAACGTATATGAAATGTTGCGTATTTCTGTAAAACATACGACATGTTTAATATTTGAATCCGCACAGTTTAAGCGAACTAGGGGAGACCTCCCCCGTTTAGCTTATATGCTGCCAAAACGTATATGAAATGTTGCGTATTTCTGTTGAACATACGACATGTTTAATCTTTGAATCCGCGCAGTTTAAGCGAACTAGGCGAGACCTACCTTGTTTAGCTGATATGTTGCCAAGATGGTATATGAAATGTTGCGTATTTATGTTGAACATACGACATGTTTAATCTTTGAATCCGGGCAGTTTAAGCGAACTAGGGGAGACCTCCCCCGTTTAGCTTATATGCTGCCAAAACGTATATGAAATGTTGCGTATTTCTGTTGAACATACGACATGTTTAATCTTTGAATCCGCGCAGTTTAAGCGAACTAGGGGAGACCTACCTTGTTTAGCTTATATGTTGCCAAGATGGTATATGAAATGTTGCGTATTTCTGTTGAACATACGACATGTTTAATCTTTGAATCCGCGCAATTTAAGCGAACTAGGGGAGACCTCCCTCGTTTAGATTTTATGTTGTCAAGACGTATATGAAATGTTGCGTATTTCTGTAAAACATACAACAAGTTTAATCTTTCAATCCGCGCAGTTTAAGCGAACTAGGGGAGACCTCCTCCGTTTAGCTTATGTGTTGCCAAAACGTATATGAAATGTTGCGTATTTCTGTAAAACAACGACATGTTTAATATTTGAATCCGCACAGTTTAAGCGAACTAGGGGAGACCTCCCCCGTTTAGCTTTATATATGCTGCCAAAACGTATATGAAATGTTGCGTATTTCTGTTGAACATACGACATGTTTAATCTTTGAATCCGCGCAGTTTAAGCGAACTAGGGGAGACCTACCTTGTTTAGCTGATATGTCGCCAAGACGTATATGAAATGTTGCGTATTTCTGTTGAACATACGACATGTTTAATCTTTGAATCCGGGCAGTTTAAGCGAACTAGGGGAGACCTCCCCCGTTTAGCTTTTATGTTGTCAAGACGTATATGAAATGTTGCGTATTTCTGTACAACATACAACAAGTTTAATCTTTGAATCCGCGCAGTTTAAGCGAACTAGGGGAGACCTCCCCCGTTTAGCTTTTATGTTGTCAAGACGTATATGAAATGTTGCGTATTTCTGTAAAACATACAATAAGTTAAATCTTTGAATCCGCGCAGTTTAAGCGAACTAGGGGAGACCTCCCCCGTTTAGCTTATATGTTGCCAAGACGTATATGAAATGTTGCGTATTTCTGTTGAACATACGACATGTTTAATCTTTGAATCCGCGTAGCTTAAGCAAATTTGGGGGTACTACCCCCGTTTTATCTATTGGCTTATACCGTCTCAAAGGTTTTATGAAACGGTGCCTTTTTCTGCTGAACATACGGCATGTTTGAAGCGCAGTTTATGCGAACAGGAGGAGACCCTTTCCTTTTTATTTTATACCGAATATATGTTCTGAAATTCCAGGGTCTAAATCAGGGTGAGGTTTTCTTTGTTGCATGTTGACACTCGAGCTAAGAGACGGTAGAAATCCCGACTACTGCTATGAATATCTCCGCGACTCAACCTCTGCTTGAAGAATAAGGATGTAGTAGGTATACCGTTTTGTGCAGTGAGTTGTGTTTTCTCTATAAAACGGCAAGCAGTTCTTACTATAGGTAAATGTACGAAATATGTTTATTTCTTTAGCTACAAGCAAGCGTCGAGAAAGAACAGTTTGTGCACACAGGCGGTGTCTTCTCGTGTTGCTCGTGTTTGTTTGGGCAGGCAAGATGTAAATTTATTCAGCGTTATTTCGTACTCGCCATGGGGCGCACGCCTCCGTCCGTCCAAGGAGGTTGAACTTCCTTGGTCCGTCTGTGGCACAGCTGTGTCATGTGATAGGATGTATCCAATGGCAGAAAAGAGTGGGGGGTTCAAATTTACGGGCCATACGTACGACAAGGAGCGGTTATTTTCCAGGCGTTCATTTTTGAAGAGAAGTATTGAAGAAAGTTTGGGCCTGCTCTAGCCCGCAAGTTGTGGCCGTGACACCGCTTTTACCGCCTAGGACCCCCGGTGACGGAATTTGACTCAAAGATACGAGGTGGCTATCATTCTGTACAAGCTGTTGTTGTTGGAAATCGACACAGAATGGAAATCACGGCCCTTGCACCATCCGGATTAATAGAAGCCGACACTGCAAGCTGAACATGTTTCGCGTTCACAGAATCCAGGACCATCCAACAACACGAGTCATATCGGCCACTACTCTAGGATACTCTAGATCTTACCGGATTCTTATTCCTGTGGTGACCAGATGGAACTGTACATGTGTGCTCTTTTTAACTTACGCCGAGACGCTTCACCCGACACTGGAAATGGGACTGTGGACTGCTGCACGGAATTGCGCAACCGTTGTGATATTGTTTCAACTGCCGACTACATCAGAATGAAAGGCCACAAATACCTAGTAGGCTGTAGGTTTTTTTTACTTTTCCATGTAATATTTTCTCGTAATTCAATAAAATTTTAAAGTTTCATTCATTGTATTTTCTTGCTTTGAAATGTGCTAATGATTACTCTCTTAAAATGGCACTTATCCACACCTTAATGCACACGTATATGAGACGTACAGAGGGAACTTTAAACATGTCTTAAGGGTGTTTTGATACGTATTTATGACAACTTTAAGCTGCTAAAAAGAAAAATATAGACACATTAAATCCTCTTAATTCACACGTATATGAGACGTAAATAGGCTTTAGATCAAATAAACGTGAAGTTTAAACATGTCTTAAGGGCGTTTTAATAAGTATTTATGGCAAATTTAAGCTGCTGAAAAGGCACTTAAACACACGTTATAATCCACTTAATGAACACGTATATGAGACGTAAATAGGCTTTAGATCAAATAAACGTGAAGTTTAAACAAGTCTTAAGGGCGTTATAATAGGTATTTATGGCAAATTTAAGATGCTGAAAAGGCAGCTAAACACACGTTATAATCCACTTAATGCACACGTATATGAGACGTAAATAGGCTTTAGATCAAATATACGTGAAGTTTAAACATATCTTAAGGGCGTTTTAATAGATATTTATGGCAACTTTAAACTGCTGAAAAGGCACCTAAACACACGTTATAATCCAATGTACACGTATATGAGACGTAAAGAGGCTTTAGATCAAATAAACGTGAAGTTTAAACATGTCTTAAGGGCGTTTTAATAAGTATTTAAGGCAACTTTAAGCTGCTGAAAAGGCACTAAAACACACGTTATAATCCACTTAATGCAATTGTATATGAGACGTAAAGAGGCTTTAGATAAAATAAACGTGAACTTTAAACAAGTTTTAAGGGGGTTTTAAAAATCATTTACGACATCTTTAAGCTGCTGAAAGACAACGGGAAAACCGGAAAATAAGGACTAACACGGACCTACAGAAAGACCACTTAAAGGCAATATTTACGTACTCGTATAAGTGGTGTATAGATCCGTAAAGGAGGAAAATACGTCAACATTACGCATCGTTTCAGCATCCTTAAATACCGTTTTTCGTGCCGTGTATTCGACAACAGTTTGGCTGATAGTGAGTAGAAATGGATAGGGAATTACTGATAGCTAAGAACATAAGCCTTAGCTATGAGTTGGGATTGGCATTGCGGTCGGTTTCCATGAGATTCTGAAAAAACCTTCACAGTTTGATCATACAAAATGTATTCCAAAGAAGTTTTCATAACTTACTGTCTTATAGAACAAAATTGTATAGATTTTTCTTGCAGACATGATTAAAAGTATTTCAAAACTAAGCGCAGAACTCAGAAGACAGCATCATCAGAAAGTGTGGGCATGGATAGGGAGAACAGCTACGAACGAACATAAGCCTTAGTTATGATCATGAGTTAAGATTGATACCCATAAAAGCAAGCTGTCTTTGCCAAAAAAATAAAACTAAAACTTTCGCAGTTTGATCAGATTCCAAAGAAATCGCGGCCATACCATACAGAACAAAGTTGTATGGATTTTTCTTGCAGAACTGATTAAAAGTATTTCAAAACTAAGCGCAGACACGGCTTCGTCCAAGATGGGAACAGATGTAGTTAGTTGTAAAACCCCAGAGCACCATTAGTCATTTTTGGTCGATATAACTGGGTGTTTCGGTGACAACCACACGTTTGAACAGTAACCCCGAGACTTCCATGTATCACTGGTACCCACTGTAGAAGTTGAAAAATTGATCTTTTTAGAGTCTATACAAATACACTCCAGCAATCTTGTGGGATATGTATCTAGTATACACCGAGTCTTTCATTTATCACTGGTAGACAAACGTTTAATCATACAACTCGAGTTTGCTAGACGTAGCCTATATGTATGAGTTGATAAATTGATCTTTTTATGGTCTATACAAATACAACTCAACACTCATCTGGTATGTGTATCTAGTATACGCCAACACACATTTTCTATATTGGCATTTGAATAGCATCGAATCGTTTGCAGACTCTAGCTTTAGTGAGGAGTAACCCCTTTCATGAGAACTGTTTCGTGGTTCAGTGCGCGCTTAGGCGAGATACGCGAGGTGAATAACAAATGAGTCCTCTCCTTGGTGCTGAAACGTTTCCCATTTACAACGTCTGGCGACTCGCGGCTTGCCTGAAATGATGATGATGTTCAAATGAAAGGGGCACTGAAGCAAAAGTGATGGAACAAATCGGAAACCAAACGGCTACTTCAGCGTGCTAAAGATGAAAATAAAGATGTAAGTAAGTCTATCTGAGTGTGCAAATGGCATTTGGGCAATCGTGCCTTGCGAAAAAAGCAATATAGTGTCCCGCCAACACATTCTCATTTTGACGATGTAATATCTTAAAGTGGTAAATGACCAACAATCTATTTGTACAGAGTTGGAGATTCGTGACTTACGAAAAAGCAATATAAAATCCCATCGGCACTTTTACAAAGACAACTCTTGTGTTGTGCATGAAAACGGTGTAGCTCTTGGACTCCAGCCATGGTAATATCCAACGCTTCACGGAGAACGGCATCACGGCGAACGATTGAAACAGTGATGGGAAGGATTTTAGCTGTCTGGCGGAAAATGTAGTTCGGTACGAAGAAATTCCAGTTCTTATCCTTGAATTTCTGATGCCCCTCCACCATCGTTTTGAAAGAGGAATGCGCAGAAACAGACAAGATAATCGGTCCTTTAGAATGATAGTGTGGGGGTGGAGGGTAGTGATACACTCACGCAAACCACAACATCAGTCACTCTATCCAAGGCCAACCAATGAAGAGCTCGGTGTAAACACGGTGGGTCTTTATCCAGCTCGTCAGTGAACGGTTCGATGAAAGTTTCTATTGGTGCCCCAGTCTCCTTTGCATGATGACTGGCAGGCCTATTAGTGATCTCCTCTTCCAGTCAGGCGCAAGGAACCGTAGCGCACTCAGTTTTCACCCTGGGAGACGTCAACCCTGCAAGACGATTATAACATGTGGTCTCTATCAACATCTCCTGAGGCAAGACAAGACTGATCTGTTACAGGAAACGCTACGAGTAGGCGACGACATGCCCGGGCTGTATTGTAAGATCTACGGTCTTCGTTGTCACCCATAAACGTGGGAACGACAAAAACTAACATTATACTCGGCTCGTGTCAGAAACTCCGCGTCAACATGAACGTGTCGGCGGTGAACTGGACGTCTCTGAACGGAACGGACTTGCAATACGAGCTGCATTTCGCCTCGGATATCATCACGAAAATCCTAGTGCCTACGGTGTACGGAATAGTGACCGTGGTGGGTCTTGTCGGGAATTCGTTAGTGATTTACATGTTGTTGGGATTCACGAAGATGAAGAACGCTTCGAATTTTTACGTGCTGAACCTGGCTTTGGCCGACATTCTCTTCATGCTCGGGGTGCCCTTCATCACAGCATCCTCCTCCATGCAGAGATGGGTGTTCGGGAGAGCCATGTGCAAGATCGTCCTATCGACGGACGCCATGAACATGTTCAACAGCGTGTTTAACCTGGCCGTGCTGAGCGTGGACCGCTACCTGACCATCGTCTGCTCCCACAGCCATGCCCACCTCCGCCGGCCGAAGGTGGCGCTCATGGTCAGCCTGTCCGTGTGGGTAGCGGCCATCCTGGTGACCATCCCCGTCATCGTAGTCAGCGACACCGCCCCTCTACCAGGAGGAAACTACGACTGCAGATTCAATTGGCCTGCCGACAATCCATTCTTCTGGCACAAGGCCTTCACGTACTATACCTTCGTCATCGGCTTCGTGGTCCCCCTGACCGTGATCAGTATTTCCTACCTGATGGTGGTCCGTCACCTTAAACAGAACACGTCGGCACACACCGCGGTGTCCAGAGTGTCCGTCAGGATGCGGGTGAAGGTAACCAGAACCGTGACTGCCATGATCGTAACGTTCGTGCTATGCTGGCTACCGTACCGCCTGTGTCAGCTGGTGGCCGCCCTGGCCACGACCATACCAGAGGCGCTGTGGGTCATGGTGGTGTTCCAGGCGGCCATGGCTATGTCGTACGTGAACAGCTGCGTCAACCCCATCCTGTACGCCTTCATGAGCCAGAAGTTTCGCGAGAGCTTTCGGGCGGCGCTGCGTCTGGACCGGGGCAGGCCTGCTGACCAGCGCGCGGCGCGGAGCTACGTCCGCGGGGGAGAAGTCGTCGTCTGTAACGGGCGGCCCGAGAAGAGCGACTTCTTTGACGACGAGATACGTGAGGTAAATGATGTGAATGCTGCGACAGTTCCATATTCATCTGGTCAAGAAACTTTGTACTTATATGAAACGTACGTGTAGAACAAAAACAGCCATCAGACGTCCATAATGTTTTAAAGGCACCCAATGCAGTTTTAGAGCATTGAAATCAGAAATATTCTGAATAAAACAATCGGCACAATATTGCCATTTACTTCACTATACTACCACATAAGAAATGACTTGAAATTGAATTTGAAAAAAAAAAGAGTTTTAAGGCCCTAAAATTGCATTGGGCGCCTTTGGCCTTTGTGTTGGATTTTAACACAGCACATTAATATTAGGTCCTTAATCCTTTCTGACATACTACGGATTTTGAGTTCACAAGAAGTCATGATTTTGTGGTGAGTTTATCAAGTACAAATATCTGTAGGTTTACGTGTATATGTATTTGTTGAGGTCAACGTTTTTTGTCAACAGAATGTAACACATATGTTTCCGTTCAGTTGGTACTTGGTAGTAGTATATTCAGTACATAATCATGGAGTGTAGCGAGTATGTTCGTGAATTGATATTTCTGAATCATTTCTGCATTTGCTACAGTATAATCTACCTTCAGCAGTAGTTCAGTGGGAAAACCCTTGTCAGGTTTCAACAGCGGTCACAGAGAGGTCAAGAATCGAATTCATGCCAGCTTTTCCAGGCGCAAAATAAACAGATCTCTATTCATCTAAAACATGCTACGTGTAAGACCTATTCCTGACTATATGTGTTGAGTTCACTAGTTTACGAGAATCCCTCTTCATGTTTCCCATAGTACATCCTTTTGTAATTTCCCTAAGGCCCCTACGTTCGCGGTTAAAATTGGCATATACATGCAGCGTTTTACTGTGAAAGGGAGAATGTTCGCGGTGAGGAGGTCCAGTGAAAAGCGCGAATATTAAACCACTGCGAACATTTCCCCTTTTGTAGTACTTCCTAGAACAGAATCCCAACTGTTCGAGTACCATCCTCAAGGCAGAGAGTCTAATAATTTTATCGAAAGTTTTAGTTGCAAGTTCATAACCGGAGGCTAATTGCAATTACATAGTAGAAACAAAGGGGACATACATGTGACAATGGATAGGGATAAATATTATTGTAAAAAGAGACTACTCGTAACTAGTGTTGGCTATTTCTTAATAGGTTGGGGTTGACTTCTTTTTTTGGAAGCAGAGAAGGAAGAAAAGTCTCCACCTTTTCTACAATTTGTGAATTCTGTGATTCTAAGAGGAAAGTGGCTTTCTGTTCGTCTTTGAATGTGGGGAAGTTGGGGTATGTCATTATGACTTCTTTAAACAAATTGATTCTTTCGGTTTGATTAAATGAACACTTGGAAATAAAATGTGTAGACTACGATAATGAGGAGACTACGATAGACTCGACTCGATCGACCAAGCCACCACAATTTATATTAGACCACTTTGATACAAAGCGCCGCGAATTACGGTTCGCCACAGGAAAGACTTTGAGTTGCTGGCCAAATTGGCCAAAAAGGCGCCATTGTTTGCCAAAGAAGTTAACCCAGGCCAGCCTGTGTGCACCTGATTGACCGGCTTACTCGTCTGACAAATTATTCCGCCTATTTTGCCAATTTCTTCTATTTTCTAGGAACCCAGGTAGTCCTGTTGAGACTACGAGTTTCGCAGGTGTGTGTGATAAGGGCAATCAGACAGATGTCACTTAACTCCTGTATCAAAGCAGGGCGCTTTCATCAATTGATGAAAGTCTACTTCATAAACTGATGACAGCTCCTTGATCAAAGACATAACGGGAATAAGGGGAGAGACCATGTATGCAGTTGGTTGATAAAACTTCACATGGCTATAGTATAAGAATATTAAAATCGATACATCATATTTCCCCATAGAGCTGGGGCGTTTTAAGCCTCGAATCTACTTTCGCCGACAGTACCCAAGGAATAGCCGCCCTGTTGACCCACATCAAGCAGAGAGTTGTGTAGATTATATAGTACTTTGTATATATGCCTATGAGATGCGCCCAAAGTCAATTATTCACTAGTTCATGTATTTTGCAGACACCATCCCAGAGTTTATGTTCGCAGATATTCCAATCGTTTGTCACAAAAGCTTCTCCACGATGTCGGCATGGCTCAGTCCTACGACAACGTGGCGTCTAATGATCTGTAGAATACCTAGATGCAAGAAATCGTCCTTTTCCCTCCCGATGTGTAATTGCATAGAGAAGCTATCGAAAGCCTCCCGTAAACTTTTGGGTCCTTTTGCGCGAATGAAAAGTTAGAAGCCGTGTTTGAAAACGCTTTGGAAATCTGCCAGCGCATGGTTGAAAACTGGCGCCACCCACAACCACTTAGGGAAAGACATGTTTCATCTAAAGACAGGCATGATATGGTCATCAATCGATACTACGACGAAGCTAAGGTCATACACAGCGGCTCTGTCATAGCGCAATTTCAACTCAAAGTGTGCAAACTTTTCCTGAGTTTCTCTCTCCATAATATGCTAAGCGTTAACAGCGCTCAGCAGCGATACAGAGTCTGTACTATTACAGGAACTCGAAGAAGGCTGTGGGGCAGCTCTATGCAGTATAAAGTAGAATGCTTTCAGTATCAGAAAACTCCATGGGAATCCTCACCCCCGACTGGTGTGACCCCCATAATAGGCCATGGCATTACGAGAATATTCACGCTACTGCCAATCGATCACGCAGCATTTACAGACCAACCGTAATGCTCGCTCATCCAAATCCTCGCTCGCTTGAGAGAACCAGGTGTGTCTATCTACAACAGGCACTCGCGAGGGCTGAGAGGGCCGATATCCACACACATCAACGTCGCTGCCAGCTCCCAAGCTGACAGTACTAGCTAGTGTCACTGAACTCTGAATCTTTTCCATGAGTATTCAACTTGATCACCTAGCGCTGGTTATCGAGCGGCGCAGGCACACCTCAGTCTGTGTTAGCGCTTTTCACGGTCTGACTCCAGGCGGCACACGTGTGCATTCAAATCACAGGGCTAAGGTAGACGGTGAAACATTCACTTCTCCATGGAGAAGATACTGTATCAACTTTTCTTTCACCACAGAGTGAGTATCTTACAGAAGCTGCGACACGTTGTCGGTATCGCTGCAGTCAGGCGATTTTACAGAGCGCTCATCGAACTTCATCGATAAAAAATGAATCTTTTTACGCTTGGTGTCTTTTGATGTCCTTGTTTGTCTTTTATAGATTTACAGGTTAAACAAAACAAAACAAAACCAATTTAGGAATAAAAGTTCTGGAGCTATGCGGGTTTTCGGAAAACCCTGTCCAGTCCAGACAGGGAAATGGGGTGGAAAACCCTGTCCAGTCTGAACAGATGGACTGAATGGGGGTTCCTGGCAATGCTTAAAGCTAAATTAAAACAGTCCTTCCAAGGTTTTATCAAGAGGTAAAACCTCCTTGGTTCTTCCCAACGTTTTCGGGAAAACATGGCGGAAGTGGCCTAAAAGAAAACGTACAGACAACAATCACGAACGGCGGGTTGTGCCCGTAGCTTCACTGGCGATTAATGTGTAATGCTATGCAGACATTCCCCACTAAATCCTGCTTTCATCGCACCAACACTTTCCAAATCATGCCAGACTTTCTCGTGGCGGTCGCTGAAAAATCGATATAAGAAGTTCGTGGGTGTAAGACTTGACCAGACTCTGATTTCCGTATTCCTTGTCTTGCTCTTCCTTCTAGCAATTGGCCTTTAGGGTGAGAAGCATTTCGGTACCTGTCCATTAACGTACAATCTACAACACATGTCACCGTTTAGATAATCCTTCTGCTGCCTTTCCCCTGGATTAAACGCCACTTGCATGACTACCCAAACGTGCACAGGAAAATGTTAGTGACGGTGTATAAATAGCCTGAATACCCAGTGATTTACCAACTTTGTGAAACTATTCACGTACACGCATGTCTTTCTTTCTTTGCAGTTCGCCGTTGGGATGAAGAAGTATTTGGTATCACATGTACTTGGCATTATTTCTTATTCGTTATTTTGCCTGTGGACTACTGTCTTCGCGAAATGAAGAAAGAGAACCGGCTGGAGAAATCAGATAATACATTGTATTGATTATGGAAGGATGTTTCACTTCCTTGGATGATGTATATCTCTTAGTTACAGTTATGTGGGCAATTCTGCATAGTTTGATAATGTTCCTATGAGATCCATGCCCCAATGTAGAAAATTTGTATTCTGACCAGTACTTTTATGTTAATCTGTCCCCACTTTTGGTTATGACAGACACTGCAGGGTTTTTATGTGTTTATGTAGTCTAGTATTTATTGGGGTTAACGCTAGTTCGCCATTCAAACTGCTAGACAGGTCACAGTGGGAGAACTCCCTTAACGTTTTTACCCTGGGGAACAAAATCAGCAGTTTAAGTGTACCTGTAGACGTTCCAAAAGCAAAATGTTCGCACATCATCGCGCGGTCGGTGCGCACGGATAACAAGACTGGCAATAAAAATATTATTGCCATGACGACGATTGAGGGGAACAACAATACAGCTCAAATCAGAAATAGACTGGAACTTCCCTGTCGCACTATCCCTGGCACAATATACGAGCCCACCTGTAACATAAACCTACAGCTAGCAGAAATGTACTATCCCCGGTGCAGCACAATGGTCTGCCAGTAACCCAAACCTACAGCCAGCACTACAGTGTGTACTGGAGATTAAAAAATAAGGAAGAACCAACTGTTTCCAGCACTTCCGTCCTTGAATGACTTTCTTGCACCTAACCCACATGGCTGTCCTACTTCGTAATATTCCAGTCCTTGGATAGGTATAATAGGCCTTGAACAATTATATTTGGCTCTGAATATGATACCCATTGGGTGCCATCGTTCAAGATCATGACCTCTATATGAAGTATTTCCTGCCTGCCTGTGGCGTATGGCTTGAACAAGCTCTAGAAAACAAAATGTATCCTTCATAACAAAACATAACAAGAGTTCGTAGACCTCAGGCCTGCATGAAATGTATTGGGTTTCTGTAGACCTATTGTGTATTTTTGCCTTTTTGTCTGTGGTACGTGGTTGGAAAAATGAGCTTTTTACCGTGTTGGTTGTGCACCATGCAAAAGTCTGACTCTGAAATTCCATTTTCTGAATTTGTAAGTTTGGACATGGATGAACATTACTTATTTTGGATTTCTTAAGTATGTAACCAACCACAGTACTTTGAAGTTGTTGAGACGCTACCTTTTTTTGTCTCAGATGGCCCATGCACATGTAGTTACTCTGTCACATGATATACTAATATCTTCCTATTTCAATGTACTGACCTAATGCAGCTGCTAAGTCTCCTTGGTTTGTGTTCTTCCAATGATATTCATTAAAGATTTATTTCTGGGGTGTTATTCACTTGACATCGGAATGTTACTCGCATAATTTGACCAATGATACTTTTATCTGTAGTTCCATAGACATTAGACAATATGAATAGTGGTAGCCCCCATGCAGCAGCAACAGTTAGTCCCCAGGGTGGTATGATATTTTCATTCAATCCATCCAACCCAAACCTAAATCTCCTGTAGTATCTAAGCCAAATTTAACAGCACAATTTACTATGAAAAATGTCCTTGTCAATCCCATTTATAGATGGCAAGCTGCTGGCAATGGAAGCTTTGAAAAGTTCAGAAGCTGTTGTAGTCAGAGCAAACACCCAGCAAACATCCCCGCAAACCAATGAGCAGTTGCTTAGAAGGGGAATTTCATCATATATTTGCCGCGACAAAATGCAACAAACGATACTGAATTCAAAACAGAACAAAGCTAAGCCTCCACCACTTAACCCTGCCTGTACCATAGATTAAGCAGGCCCAAAAACCAAGCGAATATGACTAGCCCAAAACAACAAATTACCTGTATACAGTATGGAAATGGCATTACCAAAGAAACAAAAAGAAACACAGGACAAATCATACACATACCTTTCTCTTATGCCCACACTCTATACAGTTCTCCTCCACATTAGAAAATTGCATCTTCTTCTGTTTAAGTTCAAGTTCAACCATGATTGCCAACAGGGTAAAGGAACTTGTACCGGAACTTAAAACTCAGTACTATACAGCTCTAGAAACACCACAAAGAGTAATAAGCAAACTCCAATTATACCTGACCAACAGATATATAATCTGGCACACTCCCGTCATCTGGCAAACTGTCAGTGCCACTAAGTAACCTGATACATTGAAGGTGGCCCAGGCCAGATGATGGTTCTACACCCAACCATAATCTGTTTTTAAAACCAAGCAGATATTGGGAGGATGCCCCAACCACACTAAAACAGGGTCAACCTATACAGTATCAAGTTCAAGCACTAGGAGGCCCAAAATCAAACCTGACCACCAGGACACCACAAACAACTCACGTACCAAATGGCAACACAATGGCACCTTGCGTTCCGGAGATACAGCGCACGCCCCGTGCCCGCACAAAAGGTAACCTAAAATGTCAAGTTCAAGCACCAAGGGCGCCAAAATCAAAATTGAGCATTATTCAGCCACCGCCGACACATGTGCCAAATATCATTGCGCCAGCACCAGCCGTTCAGAAGATATAACTCCGGAAACACCCCTCCCGGACACAAAATTCGACCTGCCGGGTCAAGTTCAAACGCGACAAGGCCCAAAGTCAATCCTAGGCAACAGGCAACAACCCCCCACCCATGCACCAAAAATCGTCGCAATCGCGCGTATCGTTCCGGACACACAGCGCCAAAAGTGCCCCCAAAACACCAAAAATGCCACCTTCAATGTCAAGGTCAAGCGCCAGGAGGCCCAAAATCACACCTGAGTGTCAGGCTACCACCCCCAACCCACGTACCAAAAATCGTCGTGCTCGCACCATCCGTTCACGAGATACAGCGCCCTACATCCCCGGCTACCGAAAAGTTTCCACCAGCATCAAAACCATACCTGCATACATGCAGGTAACAACCAAGACAACGTGATCCATTGTGCAGAGTTTCCCTAAACACATAACACATACATACTTTATTCAAAAGATGTGCTTCGTAGCCCCAAAACGGGCTGAATTATGCAACAAATTCACAGACTTCAAGTGTCCACTAACAACCAATTGATTCATCAAACTTTACACATTATTGTCGAGAGTCTGTGAGACAGTATAATTCATTTTACCATACACATTTAAAAATTGAATACATTAAAAGAGATAGATCGGTATATACATCGGTATATTCCCTGTCTAGTTTCAAAGGACAAATTCCTCCAGGGAGCAAGTGTGACCTACATTCCACCATTGCATACCAGAGATACATCTGGAACAGATTTGGGGGGAGGGCTTGCATACCCAGAATACTGCATTCCTGTGGAAAAATTCCTGTGCAATTCCTAGAATTTTTGCAGACTGAATGCAATATATACCACTTGACGACTCCCCTGAGGCGTCGTCAAAAACTAGGATGGAAGATCACAGAACGAAAGCACACGTACGGCTCCCAAATACCTTCCATGATAATTTCTATGCTGTAGTTGAAGGTGTGGAAATCGCAGAGTTGCGGCAGAAGTTTGACCTCCGTGCTGTAAATTGAAGCGACCGCCGGCCTAATTTGTAGATCGGCTAGCGGCAGCTCGCCGGATTTCAAAATTGCCCGAGCGTCGACCTTATTTTTCGCTCAAAATTTTCCCCATCATAACCTGGACGGGGCTCAGGCAACATCCGTCCAACACTGATAATTATAATTATCCCCCATGAGATGGTAGCATCCCTTGGACACGGAAGAAAGGAGAATAGACTAACCAGGTAAAACTAAAAGCCAATATCAGGAACAACTTTGATTTCTGAGCCATGGAAAATATGTAGGGCATGAGTGGAATGGACGGACAAACTAAAAATAATAACATCAACAGTAATTTTGCGATAAACCAATCCAAAATCTTTTAAAAAAAGCCCCCAAATCGTCGCCAAGGATTCGCTGAATTTAAGGGCAGCATCCGGTGACCCGCCAACTTCGGCCGAGCTGCTACAAATTGCCAAAATCGCCAGGTCGTTGACCGTACTTCCCATTTGCAAAATATCCATTTTGAGGACCTTTGAGTTGGTTGCTGACACGTCGGCCGAGCTCACCTCTTGATTTGTGACGGGGGTTCATCATGTACAAACTACAATGTACTTACAAAAGTTACGCTCCTGTGCGTACGATACGACGACGTTACACTCATAGCACAGAGAGTGACTAAAGTTTTGAATGGTATCGACAACTGTCCAAGACTTGAATATCTGTCCTGGTTTGCACCCAACAGTCGCGAAGATGTGACGCTGGCCGACATATGAAACTGTTGGATCTTCACACTTTGATATCTGGGTCGATTTCTGTTCCTTATAGCTTGTATTCAGGAGAGGACCTTTCATTTGGAGATCAATGGAACTGGACAGGATATTAGAAAAGCATAAAAGAAGGGCGTTGAACCTTTGTCCGACTATCAGTTCTAATATCAGCCTGCAAAGGCAGCGAATCAGCCAGAATGTCAAGAGCCAGTAAGCCCAGCAGCAGCTGAAGATGGACACTATTGGAGCAAAGTATAACAACTGATCAGAAAGTTAAGTAGGAATCGGCTGAAAATTTGTGATAATGCACTGGACGTCACATGGTATCACTGTAAACTGCATTGTTTGTCAATGCACACGACAGCCACCGAAATAAAAAAAAAACTGCTTCAAACTTTCCAGAAGGTCTTTCAAGCTCCCAAGTCGACCTTCTAATTGGCAAAGCCTTTTTGAAAACATGTCAGTATCCCTTGTAATTAGTATCCCTAGACGAGAGGAGACCTTCTCATTAGAAATGTTAGGCTGGTGAAACAGGTGTCTACTGAAATGTGACGCTTTTCTTGCTGGTACTAATAAGAAGGCCATAACCAAAGGGTGAATTTTCGTCCTAAAAAGCAGGTCATTCAAAAGGGGAATCTACAGTTCCTGTCAGAATATGCAGCCGCCCTGTCAGAGACAGTCTAATAGGCAAGGCAGGAAACTGTCGGCATACATTTCTGCCCGCTGTACAGAAGAGCACATGTGGCAGCCAAATGTAGAGATGAAAATAAAGCTGAAGCTGAAGCACATCACTCTTAGTAAGGCCTGTCATTATCTAAATTAGCGTTGATTCGTTTGCCGAACGAGGCATTAGGACTGCTTCGACTAACAGATGTCTGAGCTGAGAGTTGCTGAAAGTTACTCAAGGTTGAAATCAATTGACACTGCATCACTGACGATACAAGTTACCCGTTCGTTTCTACACTCTGCAACGTATTACACCTCATCAGTGCACGTGGAAGGAACGCGCGTGTATACGTTTGCTGCATATGCTAGTAATAGGGGTGGGTACCGGTATAGAAAATTCAGGTCCAGGTCCGGTTCAGAGGATCAGGTACAGGTTCAGACCTGAACCTGATTCAGTATGTGAAGACTTGTGCTCACGACAATGGTCCATTTCACTACATAGAAATCTGTTTGGTGGAGTATTCGACTCACACTGGCGTTTTAAAATCCTACAAGGCTAACTGCCTCTGTACGATTGACTGGAAACCTTGGTAGAAATGACTCTAAACTTTACTCTCGTTATTTTCCACGACCGGTAAGCGCCAAAATGTGTGAATGCCTGATCAATTAATTTGTACATTTTCTAATAGGTCCAACATCCGGTCCACCTGATTTTTTCAGGTCCGATTTTTCCAGACCGGTCCAATAAGAAAAATCGGTTTTGCACCCCTAGCTAGTAACGTTACCACTAATAATTGTATCGTGCACGTCAAGGGAAAGATGGCGGGAGGCAGGTCAGCTGCAGTGCTCTGCAAAGTCCACTTCTTGAAGTGTTGACAGAACAAGGGCTACCCCCGGCAGTGTGCCTCGCGTGACGCGTCAAAATTCTGCATAAATCCAATACAGAAAAAAATAGATTGATGTTGGTTCTGAATACATTTTTCTCGCTTGGATTAAAACAAAAATGGGCGTGGATATATAAAACCACTGGTTCCTAATTTGACTACCAAATATCATGCAGAACTGTCAACAGATAACAACACATAGACAATCATATACAGTCCGTTACGGAATTATATAATAAATAGGAAAATGCCAGGGGAACTATTTTCGAACTGCACCTTTCTTTCCGCAACTGCTACTCAAATGCCATGAAGACCCATCCAGGGCATCTTGAGTTATGCTCGAGCTCTTGACCTACATGTACACCCACAAAACAGCTGCTCCACTATAGCACAACCGAAAACATTGATGACAAGGTCTAGGAACACAGACACTAAAGTGTTTCACTGCCAAAGTCATCACTCACCCTTGGGCGAGAACCTTTTCATCAGTTAGATCAATGGTCAAGAGGCAGGCTCAATACTTAATCATGGGGGTAAGTTCTCTTCATCCGCAGTTTCAGTGCATAGCTGATGGTATTGGACTTCAATTACGAATTTCCAAAAATAAAGATTCAGTGTGGTACAATTTGGCAGCATCATAGGGCAGCATGCAGCTGTAAAAATTATGGCTCGTAGCAGTATCGAAGTCCAAAAAATATATTTGTCCTGGTCTGCATCAAAAGTACTGACCAGCCACAACAGAAGAAACTGTTTGTTTTTTTTCTTCTTCTGGAGTGAACATGGTAAACTACCAACAAGTACTTCAATCAGGGAATCAAAAACGTATTGTACCCTTGGGAATCTGCAAACATCATGTTAAAGAATGAACATAGGAAGGCTTTACAGATAAGCATGAATGTGTAGCAAAGAAAATGATAAAGTAAAACAACTAAAACATACCTGATGAAAGAAGCGATAAAGAGATGATGTTGTTAGAAGTGATAACTGAAAGAAATTTGTCAAGATAACACGGAGACAATCGACAGCTAGACGCAGGATGACAAGATAACACTATACAAGATGTGTCAAAAAAAGATGGCAAGATGGTACGGAAAGAAGTGACACAGCATTTATTTTAAAACCACATATCGGCCTGTGAGACGCACGACTCATGAATACATCATAAACTGCATTGTCAATACTCATTACTGCATTTTGGGTTTCATTGCCTATGGTTTTCAAAGAAACCCATTTATTCCAACTACTCATGTAACAATGAAATGTATCAATAGACTAAAAAAACATTCTTAAAAAATAGTAAAAAAAGATTCATGAAACTAAGACAATTACCAGTTTTACTGAAACCCATCTGATGAAACAAAAACAAATGTGTATGAAGTGAATTAAAATACAGTGCTTTAAATGGCGATGATGTTAAGGATAAAACAAATAAAAGTGTTAAAACAATATTTACACTATCCTACCATTCAAACACACCGTAAGCCACAAAACCCGAAGAACATGTAAATGCATCCTTCCTTTGTAATAATTTCACTTGCCTTTGTAAAGGTGGATTTATTAAAATCTAAATTCTAAAACAAAAACTTTTGATGAAGGAGTTATCTAATCTTTTCTAATGAACATTCCTGATTGTGTTTTGGCTATCAACAACATGGGACTACTGAAGGTCTTGTAAAGTTCAAGTAACAGACCAGAACCAATAAAAATGTCAATTCTATATATGAACTTCTTTAAAATACTGAGGGCACTGAAGATGTAGCTTTGACTGGTGTCCCTAAGTGCGTACATGACGTCGTCCTGACTAACATTCAGGCGAACACGTTGGCTGACATCGCTCAGTCAGTCCAATGAAAAATGTCGATTCTATAAACGAACTCCTTCAAACTACTGAGGGCACTGAAGATCTAGCTTAAACTGGTGTCCCTAAGTGCGTACATGACGTCGTCATGACTGATGTTCAGGCGAACACATTGGCTGAATCAGTCAGTCAGTCCAATGTAAATGTTGATTCTATATATGAACTTGTTCAAACTACTGAAGGCACTGACTGAAGATCTAGCTCTGACTGGTGTCCCTGAGTGCATACATGACGTCGTCCTGACTGACGTTCAGACGAACACGTTGGCTGAGGTCGCTCTTCCCGGCCTCCACCAGGAGCAAGCGGCTGGCACCCAGGGTAGAGCAGACACCTGACAGCTGGGACATGGTCGGGACAGACACACCTGCAATGGGGAGGGGGGTGTCAGGTCAGGTTTGAAAGTTTTATTTAGAATCTGCAACCATCATGAATAAACGTCCATGAAGGTTAGACATCAAGGTAATAAGATACATGTATGCCAAAAAGCAGTTACTCTCTCAAGCAATTGGATATGATTTTGAAGAAGCCACGCCTGCAACAAGGACGGGTAGGCATCAGGTCAGGTTTTAAATCTTTTTTAGAATCTGCAACCATCATAAATGAACGTCGATTTAAGTTAGACATCCCAGGTAATGAGATATGCCAAAAAGCAGTTACTCAAGCAACTGATTTTGGATACAGTCAGGCGTTTCAGACAACTTCCGTTTTTAATTCACAGTTAGGATAAACCTGCTCTCCAACTAGATCTCTTTTGCATATCAATCCATAGCTAGGATATAAGAACTGCTTGCCATTAAGATCTCTTTAGTGTCACCGACGAAAGACAATGGATGTTGTCTGAAACGTCTTGACAGTTTCCAAAATCATATCCAGTTGCTTGAGTAATTGCTTTTTGTCAAATCATGAATGAACATGGGAAGGCTTTGCAGAGAAGCTTTACAGAGAATCATGAGCACATGATGGTGAATGATAATTATCATGTAACACAACTGAAAGAAAGATGGTAAAATACATGTCATACTAAAAATAGTGATTAAAAAATGACACTAAAAGAGGTGGCAGCTAAAAGATGACAAGATAATACAGAAATAAGCGACAAAGCATTTACAATACTAAAGGAAGTAAAAGCATAGATAATAAGATAATACTGAAAGAAGCGATAAAACATTTATCTTAAAATCACTAGTCAATAAAGAAATTTTTTTTTTTTCATTTATATGTATATCAATCTTCCCTCAGCGTTAGATAGAAGTAGTCATTGGAGATAAGGATGCCAGTGGTCGAAATACTTTTTTTCGGTGTTCTGCAATATTGCAGAAAGTCAAAATTTTGTTCTGCAAATTGGAAACATTTTCTGCAAACACACAGTCAAGCCTCTATACAATCCTTCTCAACCTAATAATGCCTTGCATTTAAATCATATCTAGTTTTGCAATGCATAGCATTACTGTGGTTTTTATTCTCTCACTCTTTTTTTTAATTTCAGTCTGCAGGGAAGTTAGCATTCCCTGATACCACCATAGGTCTTTTATCCACCTCACCATGACACTACGGGCTACTAGTACTATAGCTTACAGTATACCAATCAATTCATAAATGTATTAGTTATTATCTCACTCACTTCCATGCAACATACAATGTACTAATACCATGCAACATACAATGTACTAATAAAGATACATCAAATAAGAAACTGGATATGATTTTTGGAAACAGATTTTTCAGGCAGCATCCAACTTTTGTCAGTGACACTGAGCAGATCTATTGAAGAGCTAGTTTCATACCCTAAGTATGAATTGATATGCAAAGGAGGTGAAGACAATTTTAGATACTAGTAGCTCAATAGGAATCAAAGGTAAGACCAAGGACCTCCTTGGTAAGACAAATTCAAGACAACATACAGAAGCTCATGTTGTCTTGATAGGGGTGAGAATGCCAATAGTTTGCCAACATATTAGAACCATTGAATCCCAAGCCTGATATTTTCATTCTGCAAAATTGCAGATTGTTTAATTTTTCTTCTGCAATCTTGAAAATCCTTCTGCAAATTGCAGATTGCAGAAGGGTATTTCGAACACTGGATGCTGAGGAAGATTTTGTGTGAACCTGTTTATTCATGAGAAGCTCAATTCAGCCTTCATTGACGTCATGAGGGATGAGATAGGGGTCAAACAAAGATACTGAAGATACCATTATGTTAAGTTTTTGATAATAAATCTATACAAACACATATCATTACACATACATGGTAAAAAAATACACAATAGAGTGAAAGCTGGTATATGGTTCATGTCTTCATACTGTC
This sequence comes from Branchiostoma floridae, assembly GCF_000003815.2. Lineage (NCBI taxonomy): Eukaryota > Metazoa > Chordata > Leptocardii > Amphioxiformes > Branchiostomatidae > Branchiostoma > Branchiostoma floridae. Next base: position 7,489,662 of record NC_049993.1, on the reverse strand, counting down.
AAATTTCTATCAGCAATACAACATAGTCACTAGGTAGTCTGTTCCACACTTCTGTTGTAGATAACAGCAGGGTTGGACAAGTTTTCTACAATTCACTTCCCGAAATCTAAATGACATTTTTCTATGCATTTTCTCTTCTAGCAATGGAATTGTTTTATTAGTGGCTCTATTTCTCTATGTTGACGATTGCTTGATGCAATGACTGTGAAAAGTAACTACATTTGTAGTATCAAAATCTCTCTCATGGAAAAGTCTTACTTGCCCGATCGGGTAAGTGAGGTAGGATATGCACTTGCTCGATCAGTACTAACTTGCCCTGGACAATCAGACTAGTGGACTTCTTCGACCCTGAACAGTATGAGGGACCTCGAGTTCAGTGTCCTTGAACTCACACCATTCCCCTGGTTGTATATAGGAACTACAATGTTGTTCATTCAGCTGATGACTCACAAAATTGGACGAGGTCAAAACTACAAACACTTCGCTGTGCCTTAACTGGCCTAATGCTGCCGTCATATACACACCTAATTCAGAATCCCAAATAAATCCCTGACGTCCTCATCAATGACCTGTGCAGAGATGGGGCGATCCCCTTGATAATCGTCAACACTACCATTCACAGTCCAATTGAGTTCTTTCTCTGCTCACTCACTGTCTTCTGCGTTTTGCATAATTGTTATTGCTGCTTCTCGGGGCATCCATGGGCATTTCATCAGCGGTATCGGTCCATCTTTTTTTCAGATGCTTATCACTGTTTTTTTGTTGCCTTTGGGACGTTTAGATTGCTGTATAACTTGTTTCTTAAAGATCAGAGAGTCATTCTACCGTCTGTATGTAACAACAAAGCACATTTTTACTGGTAGTTACAGTTTTGCCCAATCTTCAGATCTTTCTCACTTACTGTAGCGAACCCCTGCTTACCTCCTAACGGGTTAACTACAGTCAACTTCTACATACGGACCACCTGGCCAATGACACTTTTTGGTGGTTCCTACGATACTTTTTTTCACTGACACAGACATTAAGAATCCTGTCTATAGTGACCACCTACCTACATAGACAAATTAATTAAGAGCGATTCAGAGGTTGTAACAGAAAATTTTTCATCTGCATACATGCATGTATGAAAGTTTTAACTTTCATACGTATGCAGAAAATTCAGAACGTTTCACTCTAGGTGTGACTAGTCAAATTGTTTAAATCTGAATGTTTAGGAAGAAACTTATGAAGAATTGTAAATGATTGTATACCCTTAGGGAAATTTACAAAGTTAACAGTATCTAGTTGTACCAGTATGTTCCACACAAAATGAACAATCAAGTTTTATTACAAAAAATTAGGCTTTTGTGATTATTCTATGGCTGTAAATTATGTTTATAAGAAAATAACAATTCTTTTATAATTCTTTGTTCTATCAATTCTAATTCAGCAATCAATCAATCAGCTTTTGACATCATGTGTATTCAAACTATTAATCGACTTTTGTGAAAGGAGCATGCAACTCAGCTTCTAACAAGTTGTACAATAAATAAACCATTCATTCATTCATTTATTCCTGCATTTACAATTTTTTGTTGTTGATTTTTCATTTATCAATTCATGCATTCATTCATTGTTTTGTCCCATGAGTGGTCTTGTTTGGGCAGTTTTTTGTTTTTTTGTTGTTCTTGAGACACCCCTGGTCTGTCAAGATAACAGAGTTGCCATAGACTCTGTCGTAACGAGGTTCCATCAATTGATGAAATGAGACGTGGGTGAAGACCCTGCTATGGATGGATGATTTGCCTCGCCAATCCATTATGTCAAGAGTGAAGCTTTATGCATGAAGAACTGTCAACAGTTTACCATTGCAAAGGTAATAATTCATCGTCAAGCATCATTCAGAGGCAATCAATATTCACCACTGCAAAGGGTCATCTGAGGTCAGGTGAAAAAAGCAATGCAGTTCACATGTGGTCTGAAATCTCAGCACCTAAAATTACTCTCAGACTTATTCACATTCAAGCAAAACTGTTTAGCATTCAATTTGACAAGGAACATCTAACAAGGGCAAGCAAGAACAGTACAGGGTTACATGAAGTATGTAAAATTGCTCTCCTTTTGATCCAAACCGTACGTGTAGAACTTGTTGCAGTAAGAGTATCTGAGATCTAAAAGGGAGTCTTTAGATGAATGTGGGTGTAGTCTGTGGGTGGCCTATCTAGACACAGGTAATCACTACAATTTCGGAGAACACAGTTGGATGGTAATTAAAGATAACTGAAGCAAAATGAAATATAACAAAAAAATTACACATCCGTCTTGTTTATCATAGCATGACACTGGCACATCTCACTATTCATCTCACTGTGGGGGTCCGAAGGTTCAGCATTACCTGTGATTTCCTATCATTTTCTAGTTGCTTTAAGTGGGAAATTGTACTCCAACTTTACAGTACTCCCTAATGCATTTGAACCAACAAAGTGTGCACGTGGGAGAAGTAGTTGGAACACAGTCTGGCATATCAGATGCATACAAACTTCAACTTGTGCAAGTATGAGGTGGCAATGACTCTCTCACAGTTTAAGGAAAGTTTATCTTCGTTGGTAAATAACATTATAAAAATCTAAACTTTATATGACATAATAGCTGTGCTTGAAATACTTTTTACAGCTATGTTGTGCCATCAATATTTCATGTTGCACCACCAAGTTACTACTGTCTTCAAATAAGCTACTTACGAGGGGTGATCAATAAGCCCTTGGCCTCACACAGAAATAATAAGCAAAACTCAAATTTTGAAGTCTTGATGTCAAGTATAAAGACTTTTATGAATGTGTACCAAAATTCAAATCATTGAGATCATTACTTTGAAAGCAATGCTGAGTAATGGTTTAAGTAGGTAAGAGAGAAGGACAAAAACATTGACAATTGAGCAGTGGCCAGAGGTGTGCAGGTCAACCTGCGCTGTTCAAAGCCAGTCACACACTTCTTTCTACTTGGGAATCATTATCAAACATTTTGACAATGTCTTTAGAGAATTTACAGCATGGGGAACTCGCCCACACATGTCTAATCACAATTCACCCTTGCTTTTCTCACCACTTACCTACTGATTTTCAAGGAGACTTGGAAAGTAATGACTGCAATGATTTGAAATTTGGAGGATATTGTTAAAGGCTACTACTACTACATAGTTCTGCCTTGAAATTTGAGTTGTGACTATTATTTCTGGGTGTGGCCCCTCATATCGATTATCTTTTCTTCCAGTTACGTGCACATGTAACTACTTCTGTCATATCTTATCAAGAAGTAAGTATAAATTTAAAGCTTATGCATGTTGGGGGGGGGGGGGAGCAGTGTTCCAACTGCAAAATGTTAGGTTGTGCATTGTGCTACCTGGGATTAAAATTAAGTTGCATCAGGCAAAATAGATTTGCATTTGCAAGTGTGTATTTTGCGCACTGCATAATAGCATATGAAATCTGGCACCAACAACATATTGCTTCAGTCATGTGTCCTCAACCTTATGTCCAGAAGCTGGGCCCATTCCTTCAACAAGGCTCACAGAGTCAGGCGAACATTTGCACATTTCCCAACTATTTCAGTGTTGGTAATGTCTACTAAAGTTTCATACTAAGTGCAATGCATATGTGGGAGTTTCAGAGAGGAAAGATCAACTCACCATCCAGCCTACACAGGCACTCATGCTGCTGGGAGACCTATTAGACCGAGAGAAAATTATGTCAGTCAATACACAAGATCAAAGCTTTGCAGTGATAGTTGTGTAGGAGGTATTCATTATTGCTATCATAGGAGACACACTTTCAGGTTGTCTGTAAAATGTTTAAATGCACAGACACAGTTTTTAGGAAAGAGTACTCATTAGTTAGTTTTGATGTGTCATCAAGGATTATTATCAACAATAATCACATAGAGCTTCTGCAATGGATACCAATTAAATGCACAGCAATCCTCTTCCTTTTTAATTTGCAGTTAATTCACTCAGATGCTGAAGTTTGGGTGATCTCAGCTTGAACTTTAAGATAGGTTAAGTGTAACTGCAGGGCTTGGAATACTTTTTGTCTGTTACTGAGAGCAACAATACAAGTTATCCGAAACTTTATCTGTAATTTACCAAGATTTTCTGCTGGTACAAAAGACTCCTTCTGTGCCCTTACGCAACCTTCTCCAACAAAGAAGGCCTTCACTATCTCCTCACACAGCTTTAAAAGAGCCACTAGCAACCCAGGCCTTGGCACATGGCATGCTGTTGCATAGCTAAATCATTGATAATGCCAAGCCTAAATATTTTAGCTTGCAAAATTATTTGTTAACATTTTAACCTGCCATCTGACATTTTCTCCAAATTGCAGTTTGCAAAATTACAACCTGTTTTGTATGATTATTCATCTGCAATTTTTCTATCTGAAAATGTAGGTAGCAGAAGTGTTTGGGACTCTCTCTATGATTACCTGTAGAAAAGTAGCTTCTTCCAGCCCAGATCGTCGGAACTCTGCGACGACAGCCTTGAGGAATAATTGCTCCTGAAGTGATGCATGTCTGTGTGGCGAACAGGAAATTTCTCAATTCTTCCATGATAGAGCACACCAAGGCCATACTAATACCAGCAATTGGTTATCGTAATCCAAGCGCAATCAAGTAACGCATATCACATGAACATCACACCCTAGTCATGCTTTGCATACAATTTTACTTGTGTGTGAGTGCGCATGGTGTCATTAAGTATCATGGGATAACAAGAAACTAACTCATAGCTCAGAACACAAGTTTTCCACTGCTAATATTGGGTTGATCTTTTCCAGCATGACAAAATGGGATATATCCCCGCTGTCTTATCTGATTCATTTAGACTAAGAATTGTACTTAAAATCTTAAGGTGACAGAGTTGCATTTACTTAACATGTAAACATGATTCTTGCAACGTAATTTGTATTCTTTGGTCGTCATTTTGGTCTCCTTGATGAGTTGATTACTTGGGTATGGCAAAGTGCATACCGTTCAGGATCAAAGTGTCACATCAATCCAAAATGCAATCTATCTTGCACGCTACAATCTACATACCTGAAGACACATGTACCTGAAGATTTGAAGGTAAAGTAGGCCTCTTGTCAATCACAGCACTTTTTATTTCCCCAGCACAAATCCAAGTACAATTTCAAGATATTCACCGACTCTGCTGTCACAACTTGTCACTCACTCACTCACTCACTCACTCACTCACTCACTCACTCACTCACTCACTCACTCACTCACTCACTCACTCACTCACTCACTCACTCACTCACTCACTCACTCACTCACTCACTCAGAAGAGGAGGCAAGGTAGGCCAACAGCAACATACATAGACATGCTCAAGAAAGACACTGGCCTTGGAGTTGACAACCTACATCAAGCAATGACTGACAGAGACATATGGAATGCCATCATAGCTCGAGACCAGAAGGACTCGTCTTAAGCAAGTAAGTAAGCAAGCACTTACTCACTCGCTCACTCACTATTGTCAATCACATCACTTTTTATTTCCCAACCACAAATCCAACCTTGTTTTGAAGATATTCACCGACTCTGCTGTCACAACTTCTGTCACTCTCAGTCACTCACTCACTCACTCACTAACTAACTAACTATCTGATTAATCGTCCGTTGTTCCCTGTCTTGCAAAGGTTACAAAAGATGATTTCTAACTCCTGATAAAAAAGCTTTGAACTTCAACCACCTTATGGCCATGATCTTGGGTGAAGAGAACATCTCCTGAACAGCGGTGTCCACATGAGTCATGTTCACTAAGGCTGCTGACTTGCGACCCGGCGTCTTGGCCAGCTCTGCTAGCTCCGTCGCACGTCGACAGATGTCCAGCGCTCTACGGGCATCGCCAGACACTGCGGCAACCTACACAACGTCGATGAATATACAATGGTTTATTTGTCAACTTGTCATACAGCTTGCAGCCTCATGGCTGAATTGGTTTGATAACATTACATTCGGAATTACAACATGTCTATAAAAGCAGGTAGAATTACTAACACATTAAAATAACAAGTGTAGTTTAAAATATACATGTAAGTTTAGAATAGATATGCAATTACAAGCTATCATTGTATTGCACGTAAAGCAGTAGATTCAGCAGGTTGAGACTTAGAACTTTCTTTTTCGCTTCAACTATCATAGGGTTCTGCTTCATAGAGTAGAAATCGTTGCCATGAAGTATAGTAGAGGCATCTTCACAAGAAATTAGCTTTTTTTTGCAGCTATTCGTGCAGAGGTGTGACAGATTGTTCAGTGTAGTATGACCGATTGCTGCCGAACCATATAATAATGTACTAGCTATACAGATGCAGACTGCTTTATCAAAGGCACAGGTGTCACATTTGGAACTGCATATTTCTCACCGCAGCGCAGAAGTAGTGAGAAGCAGATGCATAATACTAGCCGGCAGAAAGACAGCAGAAGAACTACCAAAACTTTGGCACCCGATTTCTTTTGGTTGTGTTAAACATTTCTTTTAACCAGCCTACACAACAGTTCTTCAGTTTTTAACCTGACTGTAACAGCAGACCACATGTATCTCAGATCCCTCATCATCATAGAAAAATACTATATCTTGATTCCATATGGATACAAAATAAGAATACTGATCAATGTACAACCTCAACAACTTTGTATGTGACTTCAAACAAGATACTGGATTAAGATAGTCTATACATGAATCATACATCATGACATAGTTATTCTCAGACAGATTGGACATAAAGATGGAATACAATGCTCATACACGATAACGAGATTTTGATGTATCTTCTTAAGTATGCTAAAGCATAATTAATTAGTACAAAATAGGAAAAATCGGTCTTTTTTTCTGTCAAGAGACTTGTTTCTCGTATAGACTCAGACATGTGTGTATTAATTATACATGTACAAGCAACTGCAAGAACCTATTATGGGAACTATTCCAGAACCTTAAGTTTCATTTTCTCAGAATCTCAGCAGGGGACATCCCCAGGATTTCTGATCGCTTCTCAGCTTCCATTTTAATTACCTCCTATTATAAAAGGAGTTGAAGTTCACCCATCATTTCATAAGAAACTTGAATCACTTCAAATACTAGTATATGACACCTTGCTACATTTACCGGTCACATTTCTTTAATAGTTTAAGTTTCAATTCTTCTTGTAGTCTCATTGTCAATTCGTGACCATTTGACAGCACGCAGTCTTGACGTACCTTTCTAGCAGCAAGCTGTATGGCATCATCTTCAAAAGCCTGAAGGCCTTTCATGCGTGACATGACGATTTCTTGCAACTGTCGAAACGTGTAGGGCTGGAACGTCATCCGAGTCAGCCCCTAAATGGCAAGTCACAGGCAATAAAAGATCTTGTCAGCTGGGATACAGATTGTACTATCTAACGATCGCTTGGGAGCAATCTTTATGACAATTTAATCTACTTAAGACTTTCAGGGCAATCTGCATAATCATATCTGATTTAGTACAAAATGTAATAGTAATAATCCCTATCCCAAGTGATGGAAGACCCACTAGTCATGATATAAGACACACAACAGCACTAGCTATTAGGCATACTGTCACCAACATTGACATCATTAGCATATTTTGTGCTTTGAAAGCATAAAACTTTTTGCTAGTTATAAGAGTGGCAGCAAGGTGAAGGCATAACATGTTCTGTGGCAAGAATTCAATGCTTACATCCTTTGCATCGTCCAGAAATAAGAAAACATTTTGAAAAAGTATTTCTGCTATGCTGAACTACATGTATAGGCGGTGATTAAAGACTTCCAAATGCCTGAAGCCCAAATTTCGATACGACTGACCTTAGCAGAGAGGAGAGAGTATCTGTCGAAGCATATGACTGAGAACAATTAGCCGGCACCGTCTGGTAGATGCAGATAAACTGTTTCATGACATTTGGCTACAGGGTCAGACATTGACTCTGATGAGATACCTGACCCCTAGTCTGTTCCCTGGGTACAAGCAGTAGACTGTGAAGCTTTGCATAACAGACAGCACTTTTTCTAAGAAATTAGATAATGGTGTGTCAGTACCACCTTGTCAACATTAAAATTTCAGTAATTGTGCTTGACATTCATCAAAATCTGCTTGCTTCACGCTCTCCAACCTGTATGCACAACCTTGCTCTACATTTCTGGGGTCAGTGCCCGATGAATACAAATGTAGTTCACTGCAATGTAGGTCACTCTCCAACGGTTTCGTATTGTCAACCATGTCATCAACCGTCATCACAAAACCTCAAAGGGTCTGCAAATGACATCAATGATTACGACAGTGTTCCAGAAAATGAGATATTAATTTGGAGTTAATGATTTTGGGGCCGTAGTCATCACATGGTAATTGTGGATAAGTAGATGTAATTCTGTTGCAGTGAGGTTTTGTGAAGACCTCTATACACTAATTACCCGCAACGTAACCACTTTAGGTTTGCTTATCACATACTGATTATGTACGACCAAGTAAATCATCATGATCACCCACCCTAGTGCTTGAAATTCCCACTTGCACACTAGCACAGGCAACCTTGAATTTTGCAGTGGGAACACCGCTTTCCCCCCACCCATAAGCTTTTGTATCTATTTCATGATAAGATAAAACATAAGTAGTTACATGTAACTGGAAGATAAAATAATGGATAAGTACATGTAGCTGATCTGAAGAAAGAAATAACTTGGAAATGGGACAACTTGAAATGTTGATGCAACCCGACTGAAAAAAGGATTTCGAGCACTGTACACAAGTAGTGAAGAAGGTTAAAGGTCCCATAGCCTTTCTGATGCAGTGAGTTGTTCATCTTTTCTACATTATTGGAAGACAGACCATATCCCTCTCCTATCACATCTTCCCTAGAGCCCTCATTGATTACCCATTACATGGATGGAGTGAGGAAAGTTAAGTTCATTCCTCAAACACATAACGTCTAGCCGGGAAGCAATCTGCAAGCCAATCCACAACGGCTTACTCATCATCAACTCAAGGAGCAAGCCGACCCCTAGTGAGCCACCCAGGAGTACTCGGAGCACTCACTCAGCTTACTACCAGATGCCCCCATGCAGAACCAACTACAGGCAGTATGCCATCTTCCCCAGAACTGTGAAGGTGGAACGGTCTCCCAGCACACCTCAGCGCCACTCTAGACAGTTTCAATTACAAATATAGCTCCCTCCCGCTCTCCCTCCCTGTTACAATACTCCGTTACTTTCCACGCTTCGCAGTAAACTTTCACATTACAGGCAGCATAATCTTCAAATAGTTGAAGGCGGCTGCCTTAACCGAAAGAAGAACCTTGTGACCTTTCAATCTGTCCGTTGGGTCTAGCTAGCTACTCAGTCATCCAAGGCATTTGAGTAAAGAAAACCTTTAACCATTACAAGTTCATCCAATAGTGCCAAGTGAATACTATACAAAGAATCATGACATCTCTCAAGGGATGCTATTAGTTCATGTAAAAAATGTTGTGGCTGCTCCTCTTCCCACATTCGCTTTGAAAAAAAAATGCAACAGGCTTAAAATATGCCAAAAAGCAGTTATTCAAGGAACTGGATATGACTTTGAATGGTGTCTGAAACGTTTGACTGTTTCCAAAATCATATCCAGTTGCTTGTAATGAGTAACTGCTTTTTGGCATATCTGGATGTCTAACATTCCTCGATGTAACAGGCCTAAAAGTTTGCTATAAAAAAGACAGGCACTTGTACTATACTAACCAGACGGCTGGACACCCTGTTCATCATCATTCTCTCAGGCAGGTCCATGGTGTTTGCGATGGCCAGCACAATGAGCTTGGCCTGCGGCCTGGTGGGCCAGTCGAACAGGTTGTACATGACACTCTGCTTCCTGGTCCACAGGAGGTCCAACTGCAGGGTAGAAAACATCAGAAGTAAATGACAAGGCTGTCTCTTTACTGAAATTCACACCAGGCAGTTTGGAATATAGATTTACAACATCTATTCTTCAGTAGAACAGTCAAACTTGCCAAAGCTCGATGTTTCTGACTTAGGGAGATGAGATGCTGCCACAGTGAGCATAGTTCAGTGCCTAGAAGTGGTCAATGGCCATGCACTAAGCAAACTCTTAAGAAAAAGTCTGTATGAACACTTGAGAACTGCCTTTCATTCTACAAAGACTTCCTTGACTGGAATAAAAAAAACTTTAAAAAAACCCAGAACATTGCTTGCTCAAAATCATAATAGTGCATAATACAATCATTACTTTCTTCCCAAGTTTCAAAGTTATCATCAAGAACTTTTCATAAACAGAGAAACCTCCTATTTTTTATTTTTCCATCTTCAAGTTCAACATACTTCTACCAGTAGAAAACATTGTTCCGCACACTAGTTTACGCACGCATGCATGCACGCACACACACACACACACACACACACACACACACACACCGAGGGCCGTCCCTCGGATAGGACTTTAAATGGAGGTCCCGTGTTTGGGGAGAGCAAAACCCCAAGCACGTTAAAGAACCCACCACATGTGCGATGGTGCAGTGTGAGCGAATCTAACCATTCCAGCCAAAATGGGGTAGGGAATCTCCCGAGCAGCCCTTGTAACCCCTGCTTTGCCTATTGGGTCAGTTAGTCCTCACTTATAGTGAGCAATTGGGCTGGTCTCAATCATGATGTTTCTGACCTAGGGCGAAGAGATGCTGTTACAGTTACAATGTAACCTGTATTCTTGGAGTGGCCTTCAGGTCTTGTTACGTGGTGACCATTAAGTAAAAAAATAAAAGAAAACAAAAACACACATACACGCTGTACCTTTGGTTTAGATAAAGCATTTGTAGATCCTTACAGAAATGAAGGTTGACAAAATTGATTTGGAAGACGCACCTCATCCACCAGCAGCACTGTGGAGTCTCTCCGTGGGGCTGGAGTGTTGAACCTCTTGTCTAAAATCTCTGCTGCGTGTTCTGGAGTGGCCTTCTGTCCTGTCAGGGCCTGCAGGACATAGTATAAACTCTACATGATTTTCTGGAAAATAATTTCATCAGGTTGGTAGATCATATGATATAGGAGTTTTCTTTCACACAACCTTACCTTAGCTGACATTTCGATCCCTGTCAAACATCTTCCTCAGAGCTTCTAACTGGAGTTCTGCTTCTTGCCGCTATATGTAGCGTATGTAGGTGGCGCTTTTGCGGCAAGAACACAATCCCGCTACATTTAGCGGCGAGAAGCAGAACACTAGTTAGAAGCTCTGAGGAAGATGTCTGACATCGAAATGTCAGCTAAGGTGAGATTAACTGGTTGTGGAAAAAAAAAACTCTACATGATTTTATTGTCATTACAGTCCTCTAGTCAACATTCCAATAATGAACACAATCTATCATCATCTTTCATAACTCCACTGCATGCCAAAATACCACTACATTACAAAAAAGGACATCAATTTAAAGAGATGTACCAATGCAGCATCAGTAATCATGAGGTACATACACTTCAAATTTATACACATGCAGTTGTTTAAGACAATCTTATGTGGGACCGCGTGGTACAGTGGTATTATGTTCGCCTTGTGACCGAGAGGCTGCGGGATCGAATCCGCCTGCCGTGCTGCCGATCTTGTGCCCCTGGGAAAGGCACTTTACACGAACTTTCCACACTTTACTCAAGTGAAAATGAGTCGTCCCTCGGATAGGACGTTAAATGGAGGTCCCGTGTCTGGGGAGAGCCATATCCCGGGCAGTGGCACGTAAAAGAACCCGCCACATGTGCGATGGTGCGGTATGAGCGGTTCAAAACCTACAGTACCTTGGCTGCACCTGGGGCAATTACTGTCGTATTGAGGTCACCTGAGTGGCGCCGAATGGCAGCTCGCTCCAGACCCTTGCGATATAGCCCCACCTATTGTAAGCTTCTAAAAATTCAGCCCCTGGCTGCAAAGAGTGAGTAGTCGGCCCACCCAATAACAAGATAACAAGATCTTGAGAAGGCTTCTATAACTATGTTTTTGTGATGCGGCAGTATTATAGCACCTGTTGGAATAATTGACTGTCGAAACGTAACTACTAGACACACACTGGTACATTTTCCACATACATGCATATGAACGATGCGCTGGGTAAATCAATTCAACATGTTGTTTACAGATATCAGACATTCTAATGTGTCAACACTTCTCCTGGGTGTATTGATGAAGGTTAGATCTGTTTACACATCAATCATCACAACAAGATAAATAACATTATGGAGATTACTTTGGAATGTTTTCAGAAATTACCATTCCATGAGGCAATGTTAAAAAGTAAGTTCAGGAAATACCCAGCGGGGGTGACTCATTTGTCTGGAGGAGATTAGCACCGGTAATTGTACTGGCAGACATCATAGTCACGATCTCTGTCAACTGACTCACATCTCTAATGTTAGAATCACTGAGTCAAGGTTGTAACCTCTCACACTCACTATCCATGGTTAGATTATACTGCTGCTGGGTTCCTTACGTGTGGGTAGGCAGCACACTCCGCTTCCATGCGGCTCTGTCCAGTGGGTCGACCCCTGTTAGACCCCGCATCTATTCTATCAGATACTCTTCTGGATTTTATCTCTTGATGTAGGCAGGGTAAGCTACCATGATCCTTTTGGACATATTCTTGCTTACCAGTGTGGAACTTGCAACGTAATAATTACAATGAATAAGAGAAGTTAATTTTGGACAGTGCAGTACACAGAATAACCTAGTGATACCAGGTCAAGAATAATGTCTTTCATTTTTGCTGTAACATCTGCTGAAAAACATTTATTTTCTCAGGAGTCAGGATTTTTCCACGCAAAAGTTTTCTCACGCATGCTGAGAAAGGAGTAACACCATAATGTAATTTCTTTACTTCTACCCTCCACTTTACCCCGTAACCTTTATTGATTTTACACCATGAACGGATAAGACTTTGAATAATCGACAACGATTTTGTTTTAAGATATTGGACTTCATTTGTTCCATCGAATGTCATCCACTTTTGTCCCATTTGACTGAGTGCAACATCTTTTGTGCTGTATATACTGGACCCTCTTGGAAATAAACTTTCAAATGTTGTAGGGGTTGTCTTGAGTGTGGGGTTGTCAACTTGAATGTGGCCCTGACAAAACATTGTGTACTGTAATTCTTGAATTGTTAACATTAACTTAAGGCCACACCAATTTAATTTCTTGGTTCTTGGATTTAAAAAAAAAAAAATTGGGGCAGTTGGTCGAAAAAGAAAAAAAAATTGCAAAAAGTCTGTGGTGAACTTTCATAACACAAAAAAAAGGTAAGAAGTCAAGTTTTCAGCTTTTCATGGTATGATGTATCCAATGAATCTCTTCCTTTGATTTTAAACCACTGTTTTGATCATGTGACTGCAAATAAAAATTTTATGGATGACATCAGCGCGCGCATTAATTTTCGCCTGATTTCAGAAAAAAAAACAAGAATGTTTTTCTTCTGCAGGGATGGTCAACATGACGATAAAGTATCAAAATGAGCAAATATGTTGTGTTGTAGCCTGATAGTTGTAATTATAGAGGTGACACTTGCAAGGTATCAGTAGTTGTAGGAATGAAACTTATTGGATAGTTGTAAAAGTGACACCAATATGGAAGCCAGGAGTGTGGTTACCAACTTTGTTGGTGATGCCAGTCTACCACCCTAGTGTCACTTTTACCACACCAGTACATGTCTTAAATACAGGAATGAATGCCTTGTTGGCTCTGATACCAGGTTTTGTCCCTTTACTTCTTTTTACAACACTCATCACAACTTTATGATGCCTATTTTTTTAAGATGTAGCCATCTTGTTTTTTTCCACCCATCTTGTTTTTTTTTCGCCCTATCGCACTATTTTTGCAATCTGCAGAGGATGTCATCCATAAAATTTACTTGCTGTGGCCTAAGTGCTCTGATGGTTTATCAGCAGTATGTGCCCCTGCAATAGCAAAATCTATATTATTTTTCTTGGGACTAAATTTTTTTTCCAAATCGGAAAAAAATGGGTCGGGAAATCCGAGAACTAACAAATTAAATTGGTGTGGCCTAACCTTAGCTACTTTAGAGGTTTCTATTCAAACTCTAAAATTCTATCATTTCAATCATTTGATCACTCTGAGACCAGCTAGAAAAAATGTTCTCACTGCTAAAATTAAATGCCATGAGCTGCTCCCTTTCCTTTAAACTGCAAAAATTACTCAACGTAATATTGAATTGATTAACACTACAGTGTTATAAAATGATGAAAATGACCTTGAGTATCTGGGAGTGAGCCTGGTGTGGGTCGGTCAGTTTCATGCCGTTAATCTCGACAAACTGGAACTCGGGCAGGTTACTGTCGTCCACTTCCTCCTGGAGGCAGCGCAGAACCTCGTGCACGGTCGCGGTCTTTCCCGTCCCCGGCACTCCGGATATGTACATGCACCTGTCAGCAATAGATTACACTGTTTATAGTGTAACAACTAAGGAGGATATTTCCGTGAATAGTTTCATCAGGTTGGTACATCTCTGTTATGTACATTGTACATACATTTGTATACTCCTCCACATTTTGGACAACATTGCAAACATCATATAAAACAATCAATGTGTATGTCACAGTATGTGCCAATGCTTTATGTTTGTGATCCCATTCTGTAAACAATGACACTACAGTGTGAACCAGTCAGAATTGCCCTGAGGAAGGTGACAGATGATCACTATAACATGGAAATAAAGCAAGGGTTGTGAAATAAGAGCCTCTTTATTCAAGGCACTCCAGATATGCACATTCAAGCACCTGTGAGTAGGAGATTACACTGTCTTTATAGTAGAGCAACTAAGAAAGATTAGTTCTGTGAATATAGTTTCATCATGTTGGTACATCACTAGATAAAAGAATTTTGTTACACAACCCTTGCTTTAATTAGCCCCTTTCACAGATTTTTATTCTAAGGGGAAAGGGGGGGGGGCTGGTTTTCTAGCTTCAAAGTTGGCTTAGATTCTCTAATGCCAGGAAAGGGAGTTTGCTCAGAAAGGGAGTTCGCCTAAAAGATAAGTTTGCAATGGAAGGAAGGTGGGGCAAAACTCCCTTTCCCTGCATTAGAGAACCATTGCCAATGATGAAGAGGATAAGTAAGTAAGTAAGTGGTGTTAGGAAGTGAATTAATCTCCTACCCTCCAGTCCCATCCAGCAGTCTGCCCTCCACAAAGGAGTAGATGTTACCGAACTCCAACTCTCTGCAGGGCAGGGATTCAGGAACTGCACTTACATGGAGCCTGCAACAAGGGGAATATAACTCAATTCATACAAAAGGGGAATATAACTCAATCATACAAACCTGATACATAGCATTCACATTCATTCAATGAAGTTAATTAAAAATCAATTCAAAGTACTTTCTTTCTGTACTGTTAAATCATATTACTGCTCCAGGAATAATTCAGTCACAAAAATCAATGCTACGTAAAGTTACAAAAGTGGAGAATTTATAGAAAGAATACAGCTTTTTTCTAGCACTACATTTTGGCTCCAAATACTCTGACATAAAATAACTATGACAGTGATGTGTCATGTTTATGTGGGTTCTTGCAAGCTGAATCAAGTTAAAAACACACACCTAGCCCTGGCTTGCTCTAGAACTCCCATTGGTTCTTTCCTTTGCCGAGGAGTTTTTGGATATTTGGCATCATCTCGTCAACACGCACACTCTTCC